>NC_092049.1:85930865-86230865 GCF_003086295.3 Arachis hypogaea | reverse complement strand
GGAATGCCAAGAGATATGAGTCATTATTGTGGAAGTCATATCCTTGGTTTTATGGCGGTTTCATGCATAACAACTTAGGTTCATTCCTTCAATGGATTTCAGACCTTTATCATGTCCTGGAATACTCGCTTGATTGCACCCTGTGAGACTTTTATTCATTGATCATTTTGTCTTTCCAAGGTTTATTTCTTCCTTAGGCTAAGTGTTCTGTGAGGGGGCGACTCTTTAAGATAAGCTTTCAGCCAACACTCCCGAACTAGTTGGTTCAAGGTGCTAGGTGTTGAAGCACCCCTAAGGACTTACTCCCTCAAGTCTCTCTCCCCCATACATGCACACTACAGGCACATGGTTTGTTATTTTCTTCCCTTGAGGTCTTGGTGTCCAGCACCTCTTTGGGTTACTAAATGTTCTGTAGCAAGGTTGCTCTTGATAGTGGATTTTCAGTTGATAATCCCGGGTTAGTTAACCCAAGTTACCAAGTGATGAAGCACTCCTAAGAACTTATTCATCCAAGCAGATCCTTGGTACAAGAGCACCACAGATACATCCCTCAAGATTCAAGCCCTTGGTGCCTAGCCTTATTCTTTATTAACTTTTCTTTCTTTTTCAACTCTTATTCTTCTTTTCCTTTTTCTTATTAGGATCTTATTATTTAGCTAGTCTCATGGGGTGTGTTTCAAGCATATGATTTAGGACGGATAGTTGCCTTCCCACCTTGTTGGTGAACCAACTTAGCTAAGTGATTACTACACCACAAATCTAAGAACTTACTCCACATATTGAACTCCACTATGGTCTTTCATAACATCTCTTTTTATTTAGCTTAAAAAGGACAAGCATACAATAAGCAAGATGGAATTGAAAACAGGCAATTTGACTAGCAATCATAGACCTAAGCAAGGAGAATACTAAAAACAGAATTGAAAATTCGAAACTACCATGGAAGCATGTTCTATTTTATACATGATTTCCCTTATTTAAAACTTGAAAAAGATGGGACAATGAGGGAACTCCACCACCTTTTAATCATGGGGTTGCCCATGCTCTCCCTCTTGCTTGTCTTCTTTGCGTCCACTTGTGCTTCCTTGTATCCTTGCTAGTCTGGCTCTTTTCCAGTCTTCAAGTGCCTTCCTTACTGATTCATGACTCTTCTCCACCCTTTCTTCTTTTAGAGCTTGATGATGCCATGAGTAAGAGTTGATGTGTGAAAATTTTGATGGGTTGTGGATAAGTGGTGGAATTTGGTTAGGTTTGGATAGGATGTAGCTTGAAGAATTGTACTTCGAGAGTGAGAAGTTTGAAGAAATGGTTGCTGGAATGTGAAGGGAAGTACGGACTAGGAATCACTTATATAGGAAAGTAATGAGTGAATGAAAGGTGTGGATTGATGGGGTGGTTGTGTGATGGACGGATGGGGTTTAGCATGGGATGAGCACAAGGATCATCAACTTTATGATGGTGTTGGTTCAGTTTCCAAGCTTGTTCTTTTTCCAATGTTGCATGGCAAGAATTCCCAATGCAATCCCTTGGAGACACGTGTACAATCCTCTCCTTTTGTGGTAGCCGAACCCTTCAACTGTCCCATCAATTCTCCTACAAAATAAAAGAAATGTGATTAAAAGAAAACTTGTGGAAAGTGGCGGCAAAATTAAAGAATAACTACTTTTTAAAGTTTTTGTTTCTAACTACTAAGTGCTGTTCATGAGTGCACACCAACTGACTAACTCAACATCCATGTATGCAACATTGACAACACCAAACTTAGTTTGGTGCCATGTGGTGTAAAAGATTTGTTCAAGGCCCCTAAGAGTGACATGATATGGGTTACATTTATGTTCTCTTAGTGTGCCTTGAACACCAAACTTGTTCCTCATTATATGTTGCACAAAAGGATTCATTCAAGTGCATGTCAAGTTGAGTTGAAATCCCTGAACCTTGCTTTATTAATTACTTTTAAAAGCATGTAAAACATGGGTTGCCTCCCATGAAGCGCTTCTTTAGCGTCACTAGCTTGACGTTCTGCCTTTGTCATGGTGGTTGGTAATGCTTCAGATCTTTCCCTCTTGCAGTAAACCTATATCTATTGGCTTCATCAATGATCTCCACATGTTCTAGGGAGAGAACTTTGTTGATGGTCTCATATGATTCTGGTGGTTTTGGCTCCACTTGAGTTTCCTTTAGCTGTGACAGTTGCTGATTCTCTTGTTCATCACCCAAAGGAATTCCAGGGTGTACAGCTTGTGCTTCAATGCTTTTTTCTCCTGCCATTGCTCTGTCATGCTCTGCCCTTAGTTCCTTGCCTTCCTGACTTGCTTCTTGTGAGGGTTTGAAGACGTTGAAAGTTAGTTGTTCGTCATGAATCCTCAATATTAGCTCTCCTCGCTCCACATCTATGAGCGCTCTGGCTGTAGCTAAGAATGGTCTTCCCAATATGATTGGATGAAGGTGACTTTCTTCCATTTCCAGTATGACAAAGTCTGTGGGAAGGAAGTAGTTCCCAACCTTCACCAGCACGTTTTCAACCACTCCAATTGTTTATTTTTGAGTTTTGTCCGCCAGCCTGATGACTACGTCTGTGGGCATCAGCTCATTGATTTGTAGCCTCTTCATAAGGGATAAAGGCATTAAGTTGATGCTTGCTCCCAGATCACATAGTCCTTTGTCAAACATTGTTTCTCCTATGGCACAGGGGATATGAAAACTCTCTGGGTCCTTCCTTTTTGTAGGCAGCTCTGGTTGAATGAGAGCACTGCACTCCTTGTTCATCACTATGGTTTGTCCTCCCTTGAGTGAGCTTTTCCTGGTCAGCAGCTCCTTCATATACTTGATGTATGAGGGAATTTGTTTGAGAGCCTTGATGAATGGTATGTTCACATGGAGGGATGCAAATATGTCAAGAAACCTTGAGTATATTCTCTTCTCTACACCACCATTTAGTAATTGGGGAAAGGGTGCATAGAGCCTCAGCAACTTTTTCTGCGTAATTGTGGTTTCCTGAGGATTCTCTTCCTGCTTTCCTGCTGATGAATCTTCAGATTGTTCTGATGGTTTGTTCAGCTCTTCCTTAGTCTCCTTATCACTTATAGTAACCATCTTGCAATCTTCCCATCTAACTTTCTTTGCTTCACCTCTTGGATTTTTCTCTGTGTCACTTGGGAAGCTATCAGTAGGTTTGGGAATCTTCTCAGACAGGTATCCCACTTGAAATTCCAGCTTCTTGATGGTGTCTCCCTGATTCTTGATATTGGCTCGCACCTCCTCTTTGAACACCTTGTTATCTTGAATCTCCTTGCATATGCCTTCAAGTAGAGTCTCAATCCTTGATGGTCTTTCTTCCGATGATGGAGAGTTGAGATTGGAGGGATGAGAAGGGTTATTTTGGTTTTGGTAATGATGTGGAGAGGTGTTGTTAGGGTGGTGTTGATATGATCTCTGTGTGGAATGTTGGTGAGCTGTATTGTTGTTGGGGTTGCGACGTCTCTGATCTTGGCCTTGATCTTGTTGATTTTCCCACCCAAAGTTTGGGTGGTTCCTCCAACTAGGATTATATGTTTTGGAGTATGGGTCATGGTGCTGCCTGGGTGAATTCCCAATGTAGTTGGCTTGTTCCTGATCACCCTCTGCTTCTTCATTTACTCCTTCTTGGGTTGCTGCTGAAGTGGTGATTGCTGCTACTTGATTCCTCTCCATCTTCTTCGTGAAGTTAGCTAATTTCTTGGTAATCATCTTGTTTTGAGCTAGCAGTACATCCACATTGTTTAACTCCATCACTCCTCTAGTGTTGCCTCTTTCAGAAGCATAGAAGTAGTCATTCTCTGCTACAGTCTCAATGACATCTATGGCTTCTTCAATGGTCTTCTTCTTGTTCAGAGATCCCCTAGATGAGTGGTCTACTGCCTTCTTTGATTCATATAAAAGACCTTCATAGAAACTGTGCAACTGTACCCATTCATTGAACATATCTGGCGGGCATCTTCTTGTCAGGTCCTTAAACCTCTCCCATGCTTCATATAGAGTCTCACCATCTTGCTGCCTAAAGGTTTGTACCTCAGCTCTCAACCTGTTGATCTGTTGAGGAGGATAGAATCTTGCCATGAACTTGTTCACCACATCTTCCCAGGTTGCTAAACTCTCCTTTGGAAAGGATTCCAGCCATTTAGATGCTTTATCCTTGAGCGAGAAGGGAAACAGAAGTAGTCTATAGGTGTCAGGATGAACACCATCCAACTTCACAGTATCGCATATCCTCAGGAAGGTGGTTAGATATTGATTGGGGTCTTCTAGGACACTTCCTCCGAATGAACAATTGTTCTGAACAAGGGTGATGAGCTGTGGCTTTAGTTCAAAGTTGTTGGCATGTATGGTTGGCCTTTGGATGCTACTCCCACAGTTTCCTGGGTTTGGGTTGATGTAAGAACCCAGAACTCTTCTCTCTTGCCCAGCCTGATGCGCTGGACCTTCTCTGCCATGGTTGTTAGCCTTTTCTTCATGATGGTTTTCCATATTCTCATCCATGTCTGGTTCAAAGTACTCTTCCTCTTCCTCAGCACCAACGACTCTCTTTCCTCTTGCTTCCCTCCTTAATCTAAGGAAGATCCTCTCAGGTTCAGAATCAAAGGAAGTTGAAGCCCCGCTTCTTCTACCTGTCATACAACCAACAAGGCACAAGCAAGAGAGATAGATGTAGACAGTAATTTCTACAGAAATGCTGTTAGTGTGAGTGATGCAATATATCAAACAGTTAGTGGGTTAGTGACTGAATTGTAAACAACTAAGAAAATGGGTAGGGGAAAGGGAAGAAAATAGCCAAACAGAAAGTAACTTACTCAAATGAACTTAAATCAAACAAAATAAAAACAAATGCTCAATCTAGTTATCCACCAATTTAATCATTGGAGATACAAAATCAATCCCCGGCAACGGCGCCATAAACTTAATGCACGGAAACTTGTCCTTTAACAAATCTCCCTCGGCAAGTATACCGAATTGTCGTCAAGTAAAAACTCACAATAGAGTGAGGTCAAATCCCACAGGGATTGATTGGTCAAGCAACTTTAATTGGAAGAAGGTTCTAGTTGAGCTAAGCAGAAATTGGGTTGAGAATTGCAGGAAATTAAATGGCGAGAAAGTAAATTGCAGAAAATAAATGACGGAAGGTAAATTGTAAAATCTTAAATGGGGAAGGGGAGTTTAGCATGAAAGTAAATAGCAGAAAGTAAAGAGAATGGGTAAGATCAGAAATGGGGAGTTCATTGGGCTTAGGAGATGTTGCATTCTCCGGATCAAGTTCATTTTCATCTCTTCCTCAATCAATGCATTCATTGATCTCCTTGGCAATCTTAAGTGATTGAATTCCAATTCCTTGGTAATTCAATCTCTCAAATCAGATCAATAGCCAATTCCTTGGTTTAATTTCTCATGAGAAAAGATGAAGTGTGGTCACTGATTATACCACATGTATTTCCAAATCAAAGTATTGGGAGAATTATATGTCACCATATCCGCCCAAACCCCAATTTGGTCCAACATGAGAAAGCAATTCTAGCATGATCTCTTCATTCCTCTTCCATGGTTCAGAAGAGATCCAAGTATGAATAGCTTCTTTTCCAAGATAACTACTCAATTGGATGAAGATTGAAAGCTTTCTAGTAAAATCAAGAGAAAAGAGAGAAGAAGGATAATGAAAACTATTATTGATCCATCAAATTACAACAGAGCTCCATAACCCAATGAAAGGGGTTTATTTGTTCATAGCTCTGGGAATGAAAAGCATAGATGGAGAGTACATTCTCAGAATTAAACTAAAAGTTGCAGAGAAAGTAAAATACAGAGAGTAATTCTAATAATGCCAAAAAGCTCTTCCCTTTTTCTAATTCAAAACTACCCCTATATATACTACTCTTCTGATCTTCTAGTTGGTTCTTCAAGTCTTGGATATGGGACTTTGGATCTTGAGTTTGAAGCAGTTATCCTCTTCAGTGGGCTTAGCTTTACTTACAGAGAGAAAGTGTGAAGCAGGCAGGGACTTTAGCTTAGGACGTTAGTGGCGTTAACGTTAAGTGAAAGTGTGGGTTTGAGAACGTTAGTGACAATCACCTTTTTCACTAATGTTCCTAACCCAGGGATGATCTATGTTAACTTCAACGTTAGTGGCACCAACGACCACTAACGTTGCCTCTTGGTCCTTCACACACGTTATTGGGACTTACCTTTTCCAATAACGTTGAGAGTCCTCCCTTCCCCCTACGTTAGAGTTTACGTTAGTGTGGCTAACGTGACCTTTAACGTAGGCTTGCCAAATCTTCGAGAACGTTAGTGACACTTACGTTTGTCACTAACGTTCTAAAACGCCCCTACTTCCCACGTTAGAGTTCACGTTAACTAGGTTAACGTGGTTTCTAACCTGGTAGTAATAGCCATCTCCAACATTAGTGACAAAGGTGAGTGTCACTAACGTTGGCACATCATTCTTTCCTCCACGTTAGCTTCCACGTTAACTAAGTTAACGTGGGAGTTAACGTTGCTCATAGTGGCTCATTCCAACGTTAGTGACAAAGGTGGGTGTCACTAACGTTGGCGATTCTTTGCTCCCTCCACGTTAGAGTCCACGTTAACTAAGTTAACATGGCAACTAACGTGGCTCAAAGTGGCTTAGTCCAACGTTAGTGACAAAGGTGAGTGTCACTAACGTTGGCCATTCTTTTGCTTCCCCACGTTAGAGTCCACGTTAATTGAGTTAACGTGGCTCTTAACGTGGCCAATATGAGCATGGTCCAACGTTAGTGACAAAGGTGAGTGTCACTAACATTGGCTTTCTTTTCTTCTTCCACGTTAACTACCACGTTAATGTAGTTAACGTGGCAATTAACGTGGGCTATGATGGCTTCGAGGACGTTATTGGCGATTACTTTTCTCATTAACGTTCCAAGCTAGCTCCCCTTCCACGTTGGAGGTCACATTAGTTAGACTAACGTGGCTGCTAACATGGTTCTTCCTTGCTTCCTTTGTCCTGAAATCAAGCAGTAGAGTGCATCAAAGTTCTAGTCCAAGTCATGAGACATGCATCATCCAATTTGTCATTTAATTCATGCATAATTCTCATGAAATCATGTAAAGTGCAAAATGTTTGCTTGAATCAAGATGTATGTGAAATTCTACCCAAAACTTGCTTATTTCCTAAGAAAGTACATGAAACTACCCTAAAACCATAAAGAAAAGGTCAGTGAAACTGGCCAAAATACCCTGGCATCAACTACAAGAGATTAACAACAATCAAACAATTGACAAGTAGGAACATGAGTTACCTCAATGCATTAATGAAAATAGAATTTAGGAGAATTTAGATCCACAAGTAACTTGAACAACAAGAACTAAATTGAGAGTAGGAGAATTTAGATCCACAACTTGAAACAATGTAGAAGTGAATTAACAATAGATCTCACCAATGAATCCAAGAGAATTCCAAATTGAGAAGCAAAACCCTAGAAAGAAGCTAGAGTTTCTCTCTCTACAAAATGTAACTTCCAAAACTAACTAGAAAATATCTAAAAATGAGTGAATCAATTAGAGTCCCTTCATCCCTTGGTCTTCCTATGGGTTTTGGCGCCAGAATTAGTTCCAATTGGGCCCCACAGCTCCTGTGAAATCGCTAAGCATGTTTTCACTAAAATAAAATCACTTGCTAGCACCGACGCGTACGCATACAGCACGCGTGCGAATCCCTGGGGTTTTACAATCCACGCGCATGCACAAAGCACGCGTGCGCGTCCATGAGGTTCTGGGCCAGCCATGTGAATGCGCCGGCTTCTAGCTTGGCATCTTCGCGCCAATCCTGGTAGCGCGCATCCACGCATACGCGCAAGGCACGCGTACGCGTCGCTGCTCAAACTTCAAATCTCCAATTTCCATGCTCCTTCCATTCATGCATGCTTCCTTCCTCTCTTCTAGGCCATCCTTGCCCTAAAAACTCTGAAATCACTTAACGCACAGATAACGGTATCGAATGGTAATAAGAGAGGATTCAAATATGGCATATTTAGTGTGAAAGAGGCATGTTTTCATCCATGAAGCAAAATCGGGAAGGAAACACAAAACCATGCATTTTCTATGAATAAGTGTGAAATAATATTGATAAAATCCTCAAAATCCATACAAGATAAACCCTAAAAAGGGGTTTATCAACGGTCCCGAGAAGCCAGAGGCATTCCAAAACACCAACAACTCATATCAAATCCTAGAATTTACACTAAACCAGAAATACGATGACTATAACAAAGGATTTTAGTCTAACCTTTCGTTTGTTATTCTCTGTAAACCTCCAAATCACCAAGTAGAACAAACCTCAATGCCTCCTTCACCAGCATAAGGGATCTCTCAGAAATAAATACAAATAAGACAAACAAGGAAAACACGGATATAGACAGCAGATACAGCAAATAGATCAGGTAGCAGTTAAATACAGTTAAGCAAATAGGCAAGCCAAAACAAATGCATACTAAAAAAAAACCTACAAGTGCATATGATGCATGTCTACCCTAAGAACGATGAGTCTCATCTGTCGATTATATAGCAAAAACCCAACATATCCGGTAGCTAACCCGAACATTGTCTCTCTATTGCAGATTAACATCTCAGCACATTAGCTGGCCATTAGAGGGAGAGTGCCTTGTCACCATCAGCAGGAATACGTGCCCTGTCACCAAAAGGAGGGAATATGTACCTATCTACGGGTGGCAAGCAGGGAAACCCTGATGCCAGGGCATCTTAGCCTAGTTTCACTAGCCTTTTTCTTTGTTTTTGATAGGTTTTATGCACTTTCTTGAGTCATAAGTAAGCCATTAGGGTAGAAATTCATGTATGCATATGTTCATTCAACCATGAGTATTTTAATGTAATTTCATGATGATATATGCTATGATTACTTGTATGCTAAGAATGATAAGAAATCTCATGATTTTAGCAAAGCTTTGATGCATTCATTGGTTGATGATAGGTGAAGGAAAGCATGGAAGAAGGTTGAAGAAGGAAGCTGTAAAGGATCAAGAGGAAGCAACGTTGGAGGCCAAGTTTGACCACCAACATTACCTCAAACGTTGGAAGAGAAACAGAGCTCTTCTCTGTAACATGGGTGATGCTCACGTTGGAGGTGGCATTGGGATCCAACGTTAACCCCAACGTTGTGAGAAAATGATCAATTCTGGGGCTGAAAACTTTTTGAATGGCGCATACGCGTCCTTGACGCATACGCGTGAAAAAGCATTTTTTAACATCCGCACGGAAGCATGCAGCACGCGTACGCGTCATTGAGTGATTTTGACCCATTTGTGCGGAAGCGCACGGTATGCGTACGCACCACAAACTAACGTTGGGGGTCCAACGTTGCCTCAAATGCTACCCCCAACGTCCGCGTTGCTCAGCCCAGAATTGAGATTGGAAAATTTTGAATCGGCGCGCACGTGTCAGTGACGCATACGCGTCGATGGAAAAAACAGCAATGGGTACATAAGCGTACAGTATGCGTACGCGCGAATCAGCTGACGTTGGCCCTCCAACATTGAGTCAAACGCCAATGACAGCAAAACTTTCTGTTTTTGCTTATCTGATTTAAAGTGGCATTTGAGTCAACGTTGGCCCTCAAACGTTGACTCAAACGTGAAGCATCAGAGTTCCCAATTTCAAACAGATATCTTCTCAACATCAAGGCAACCGATGGGAGCCATCTGATGCACGGAAACTTGTCTATAAACAAATTTCCCTCGGCAAGTATACCAAATTGTCGTCAAGTAAAAACTCACAATAGAGTGAGATCGAATCCCACAGGGATTGATTGGTCAAGCAACTTTAATCAGAGGAATGTTCTAGTTGAGCTAAGTAGAAATTGAGTTGAGATTTGCAGAAAAGTAAATGGCAAGAAAGTAAATAACAGAAAATGTAATTGCTGGAAGTAAAAGGGTAGAATGTAAATGACGGAAAGTAAATTGCAGAATCTTAAATGGGGATTTGGGAATATGAGCATAAAAATAAATGGCAAAAAATAATGAGAATGGGTAAGATCAGAAATGGGGGATTCATTGGGCTCAGGAGATGTTGTATTCTCCAGATCAAGTTCATTCTCATCTCTTCCTCAATCAATGCATTCATTGATCTCCTTGGCAATCTTAAGTGATTGGATTCCAATTCCTTGGTAATTCAATCTCTCAAATCTTGATCAATAGCCAATTCCTTGGTCTAATTGCTCATGAGATGAGATGAAGTATGGTCACTGATTATACCACATGTATTCCTGAATCAAAGTGTTGGTAGGATTATATGTCACTATATCCATCCAAACCCCAATTTGGTCCAACATGAGAAAGCATTTCTAGCATGATCTCTTCATTCCTCTTCCAAGGTTCCGAAGAGATCCAAGTATGAATAGCTTCTTTTCTAAGACAACTACCCAATTGGACTACAAGAAAATAGAACATTTGTAACAAAAATTTTGTAACAAATTTAAAATTGTAACAAAAATTAGTAATTGTTACAAAATAATAATATTTTGTAACAACAAAATAATTTGTTACAAAATATTTTGTTATTTTGTAACGATTTATTTTTTTGTTACAAATTATATTGGTTTTTGTAACGAACCGGTGTTTTGTTGCAAAACTTTATAATATTTTATAACAAAAGATGAAGTTATTGCAAAAGTTTAAAATATTTTGTAACAAAATATCCATTTATTTCAAAAACTCTAATTATTTTGTAACAAAAAATTAATTTGTCACAAAATTCAATATTGTTTGTAACAAATTATTTGTTTGTCACAAAAAACATGAATTTTTCTAACTAAAAAAATTATTTTAAAATATTAAATCTTTAAGATAATTTTATTTTGTTTTAAAATTTAATTTTTTAAAATATTATTTGTATTAATTAATTATTTTTTATAAAAATTAAAGATTAAATGATCAATTTTTAAAAATGGTATATATTATTTTATATTTTTTTTATAAAACTAATATGTAATTTTTACAAATAATCAAGTCTTAAATGTTGACTAAAAATTAATTTTTTAAATTAAAAGAATTAATTGTTAAACATAAATAAAAATAGTTAAAATTAAAAAATAAAAACAAATGTAAAAAATAAAAATCCTAATTCTAACACCTCACTTTCACTCTTCATTCTACTGTTTGCTGTCTTCGTCCACTCTCACTATCTTCACGGCTCCACTTCTCACACTCAATGTCACACTGTCTTATTGCAGAAGGTAAAACTGCTCACTAGATCACCCTCCTTCTCTTACTTAAAATAAATTTATAACAAATATTATTTTTTGTTTCATTACTACTCTAAAATTTAACATATTTTTATATTTAAATAAATTTTTCAAAAACTTCCTTAAGAACAAAATATAGAGTTCTAATTTTTTCTTTTTCTCTACTAAAATCTTAAACCCACCATAACCCAATACTCATTATTAAGCTTGTAAAATTTTTGGTTGTTAAAAAATAAATAATAAATTATTTGTGATTTATTATAGTTATTCACAATTTTATTTTTAAAAATTATTTATCAAAAATTAATTAAATCAAAGTGATAAAATTTTAAATTTAAAAGTAATTAAAATTTATATAATTTTCATAAATATTTAATACTCTATATCCTAATTTAATTAAAATGATCAATTTTCAATTTATCCAAAAATCTCTAATTTTATATTTTTCTCCAAAACAAATCCTAATTCTCAAATTAAAAAATTTAACCCTAATTTTATCCTAACCCTACCCACACTCACTTACTCACCCTTACTTATCCTAACCCTAAACCCTCCCAGCCGCACACCCCCTTTCCCCAAACACAAAAACGCACACACACACAACAAGAGAAAGGGAAGAACGGAGAGGAAAAGAAAGGAAAAGAAAGGGGGAAGCTGAAATCAAAGAGCAAGAGAAGGAGAGGGGAAAGAGGGAGGACGGCGATGGCGGGCATCACTGCCGCCGCGCCGTCGTGTCGCCATTAGGAAGGGGGAGACGTTGAGCGAGAGGAAGAGCTGAGCGAGGAAGGAGCATCGCTGTGCCTCCATCACTGCTGTCAGTTCGTGTTCTGCTGTCGCTGAGGGAAGCCGCTGCCGTCGTCGTCTTCAACGCGAGTGGGCCATTGCCAGCTTCCACCGCGTCGCATCTCCCATTACGGACGATGCTGAGGACGCGCAGGAGAGACAGACGCATGGAGGGAGGAAGACTGAGGAAGAAGGAGGAGTCGTTGTTCGCGCTGCTGCGCCCAGTCTCTGTTCATGGAGTCACCGTCGTCGCTGCTGTTAGGAGTTGTGTCATTGAGCCCCTGTCGCCGGATAGCGCTGCCTCGCCGGGATCCACTGCCGGTAAGGGCGTTCTCCCCTCTAATTTTGATTTCCTTTAATCTCTGGGAATATTGTTGTCATTGATTTCCTTTTAATTTGTTTTATAACTAGCTAATTATAAATATTTGTTATGAGGTGATTATGTTTTTAGCTGTCAGTGGCAGGGTAGCTTTACGGAGCTTCCATAAAATTTGAAGTTGGTTTCGTTTTTAGCTACTGAGTTGTATAGAATTAGGAGTGTGTTTTGTGTTGGTACTGGATTATTAGATTTGGAATTATCACTTCAAGTTAACTGCAGTTGGTTGTATTTATCTTCCATCCTGCGGTTGGAATATTTACTATTGTATTATCTCTCTAGTTTATTGTATTGTATCATCCCTTCCTTTCCCATTTTAATTTCAAGTTTCTCTTGCCATTGGTTATTGCTGTAATTTATCTCTCCAGATCATTGAAGTATAACGACAACTATGTGATGCATCAAACACTGTCCACTTACTATTAGTCTATTACCTTATGAAGCCTTCTTTGGCTCCTAGGTAAACTCATATTTTGTGCTAGTTAAGCTCCATCTGGCTTTCGATCTGTAGCTTATCCTGTGTTGGTGTGTAAGACTGCACATTATTATATGTTGTAAGATATTGGCTGCTCAATTTATTATCTTTTTCTTTTTATGGATATTTATTATATTTTTTAAGTTAGCTTGAAGTTTCAGTGAGAAAGATCATGTTAATTAGTAAATGACTGCTTGTGTAAAACTAGATTATATTTTAAAATTTAAATCCCTTTCGATGCTGATTTACCAGACTGAATTACACTGTAATGTTGATGAAAAAGTTAATTGAAACAATTGTCAAACAGAGGAGAAAACAGTGAAGCAATAAGTTCTTTTAGTTGATCAATTTGCATGATATTAGTTATATATCAGGATAATGGTATTTGATAATATCATGCCTTCCTTTTCTTTCCTTTCCTTGTAAATTATTTGTTATCTTATTTCCTTAAAGTTGAAACTTCTCTTTTTGTTTCTGTGTTTTTGTCTTTTAAATATCTGCGATTACTGTGTGATACAGCAAAGTCATGGATGTCTTTATAAAGGCTACTGAATATATGGAAATTCCAGTTCGTAGGACCGATGACGAACCTCTTCAAAAGCTCTTTATGCTAGTGAGGAGTGAGTTGAACCTTAACCTCAAGAACATTAAGGTACCTTATACTAATAATGCATTGTGTTCAGATTATCAGGGCCCATTATGTTCAGAGTTTTTCTTTTTCTTCTGTCCTAATTCTGAAGATAGATGATCTTAAACTTCAAATTTATTATTAAGTTACTGGATAAGTAATCAGTATATAATATATATTGTTATAATTGTGAGATGATCGATTTTGTTGTCATCACAAGTCCAATCTGTCTTATGAAACTTTATAGTATGATTATGTTTCTTTATGAAGTAAAAATATGAGAAGAATCAAATTCTGTGGTTTGTCTTATTCTTATTTCCATTCTCATCTATGTTTCTGTCAACCATCCCCTTGGCAGCTTTGCACCAAGTGATAAAGAGCTTTTGTTTAAGGGAGTGGGATGATTTACATTATTTGTTTACCTGAAAGGACTTTGATATTGCAAACATGTTGACTTATGTGTTTCTTAGCTTTCTTTTCCTTTATTAAGTGTACACTATGAAGCTTTGCATCTTGTCCCTATATTATGCTGCTTTAAATTTGGTTTCTTTTGGTTGTTCTACATGTTCTTGTTCTTGTGTTTTGACATGAATCTCACTTTTCTTGTGTGGAAATTTGTGAGCGTAAAAGCATGAAAAACAGGTCAAGTATATTTGTGATTGAATGATTATTAATTAGCCCCCATTTTATATATTGAATTGTCAATTCTTGATAATTTGTATCCTTGATTAGTTTGTTTTAAACTTTGAGAATAGATTCTCAAATAATTAGTTAATTTTAACTTCTATTTTAATTTTCACTTGGACGAAGATAGTGTTATGTGTTGTTTTTAATTTTAGTTTTTGTTGTTTATGTTTGCAGGGATACAAAATTGATGGCAACATGCTAGGCTTTATATTGATGGAAACATGCTAGAAGAGTCAAGGATTATAAATTCTACATGATACAAATTTTATATTAGAAAAAAGTTGTATTTAGTTGAATTTATAGAACTTATTTTATTGTAAAAGAATCTTAATTATATGTAAGATATTTTAATTATCTATATGATTATATATTATATAAATGTTGAGTTAGCGCGTTTAAAAAATTAATTGATATATCAATTATTTAAATAAATATTGCAAAATGAATCTATTTTTGTAACTAAGAATAAAAAATGTTACAAAAGTAAGTAGTATTTTGTAACAAAATATTATAACACAAATCTAAAATGTTACAAAAGAGAGTTTATTTGTTAAATTTGTTATCACTTTTGTAACAAATTTTAATTTTTGTATCAAAAAAATTTGTTACAAAATATCACTATGAATTGTAACAGTTTCATTTTTTGTTACAAAAACTTTTTGTAACGGGACATACTGCAACAGCCCTTTTTTTGTTACAAAATCCTTTTGTTTCAAAATTTCGATTTTTTGTAATAATTTTTTTTGTTACAAATATTGCTTTTTCTTGTAGTGCGATGAAGATTGAAAGCTTTCTAGTAAAATCAAGAGAAAAGAAAGAAGAAGAATAATGAAAACTATTATTGATCCATCAAATTACAACAGAGCTCCCTAACCCAATGAAAAGGGGTTTAGTTGTTCATAGCTCTGGAAATGGAAAGCATAAATGAAAAGTACATTCTGGAAAATAAAACTAGAAATAGCAGAGCAAGTAAAATATACAGAGTGTAGTTCTCTAAAATGCCAAAAGCTTTTTTTACTAGTTCAAAACTACTCCTATATATACTACTCTTCTGATCTTCTAGTTGGCTCTTCAAGTCTTCCAAGGAGCTCCTAATGAGGAACCATGGGAATCTGAGGCTCATACAGAGACCATAGAGATTCCATTGAATTTACTTTTGCCATTCATGAGCTCTGATGAGTATTCTTCCTCTGAAGAGGATGAAGATGTTACTGAAGAGCAAGTTGCTAAGTACCTTGGAGCAATCATGAAGTTAAATGTCAAGTTATTTGGTAATGAGACTTGGGTGGATAAACCCCCCTTGCTCACCAAAGAACAGGATAACTTGACTAGGCAGAAATTACCTCTAAAGAGACAAGATCCTGGAAAGTTCTCAATACCTTGTACCATAGGTACCATGACCTTTGAGAAGGCTCTGTGTGACCTAGGGTCAAGCATAAACCTCATGCTTCTCTCTGTAATGGAGAAGCTAGGGATCCTTGAGGTAGAAGTTGCAAGAATCTCACTAGAGATGGCAGACAATTCAAGGAAACAGGCTTATGGACTTGTAGAGGATGTCTTGGTAAAGGTTGAAGACCACTACATCCCTGCTGATTTTATAGTCCTAGACACTGGGAAGTGTATGGATGAATCCATCATCCTTGGCAGACCCTTCCTAGCCGCAGCAAAAGCTGTGATTAATGTTGACAGAGGAGAATTGGTTCTTCAAGTGAATGAGGACTCCCTTGTGTTTAAAGCTCAAGGATCTCCCTCTGTAACCATGGAGAAGAAGCATGAAAAGCTTCTCTCAATACAGAGTCAAACAAAATCCCCACATTAAAACTCTAAGTTTGGTGTTGGAAGGCCACAACCAAACTCTAAGTTTAGTGTTGAGAGGCCATCATCATGCTCTGAGTATCTGTGAGGCTCCATGAGAGCCCACTGTCAAGCTACTAACATTAAAGAAGCACTTGTTGGGAGGCAACCCAATTTTACTTATCTATGTTATATTTCTATTGTTATTATATGTTTTCTGTAGGTTGATAATCATGGGAAGTTACAAAAACAATTGAAAAAGCAAAAATAAACTGAAAGATAGAATGAAAAACAGAACACCTTGGAGGAGAAGGCTATTGGCGTTTAAACGCCAGTAAAGGCAGCAGAATGCGCGTTAAATGCCCAGTCTGGCACCATTCTGGGCATTTAACGCCAGAAATGGTAACTAGACTGGAGTTTAACGCCAGAAAAGGGCAAGAAGCTGGCGTTAAACGCCAGAAATAGGCAGCAACCTGGCGTTTAACGCCAGGATTGGCAGCAGAGGGCGTTTTACACACCTAATTAGTGCAGGGATGAGAATTCCTTGACATCTCAGGATCTGTGGACCCTACAGGATCCCCACCAACCTCAACTCACTCTCTCTCTTCTTCACACCTTTTCATAATACTCTTCCCCAAATACCCTTCACCAATCAACTCAATACCTCTTCCCCAAAAACCCCTCACCTATCAAATCCTACCCTCTTCTCCATAAACCCTTCACCGATCCACATCCACCCATCATAAACCCCACCTACCTCACCATTCAAATTCAAAAAACTTTCCCTCCCAAACCCACCCATACATGGCCGAACCCAATCCCTCCCTCCACTCCTATATAAACCCATCTTCACTCCTTCATTTTCACACATCTTCAACACTACTTCACCCCCTTGGCCGAAACACTACCCCCTCCATCTCCTCTATTTCTTCTTCCTCTACTCTCTTCATTCTTGTTTTGCTCGAGGACGAGCAAACCTTCTAAGTTTGGTGTGGTAAAAACGTTGATTTTTGTTTTTCCATAACCATTTATGGCATCTAAGGCCGGAGAAACCTCTAGAAAGAGGAAAGGGAAGGCAAAAGCTTCCACCCCCGAGTCCTGAGAGATGGAGAGATTCATCTCAAAGGACCATCAAGACCACTTCTATGTAGTTGTGGCCAAGAAGAAAGTGATCCCCGCGGTCCCTTTCAAGCTCAAAAAGGGTGAATATCCGGAGATCCGACATGAGATTCAAAGAAGAGGTTGGGAATTTCTTACCAACCCCATTCAACAAGTCAGAATCTTAATGCTTCAAGAGTTCTATGCCAATGCATGGATCACCAAGAACCATGATCAAAGTGTGAACCCGGACCCTAAGAATTGGCTTACAATGTTTCAGGGGAAAAACTTAGATTTCAGTCCGAAAAATGTAAGGTTGGCATTCAACTTGCCAATGATGCAAGAAGATGCACACCCCTATACTAGAAGGGTCAATTTTGATCAAAGGTTGGACCAAGTCCTTATAGACATTTGTGAAGAGGGCACTCAATGGAAGAGAGATTCAAGAGGGAAGCCGGTTTAACTAAGAAGGCATGACCTCAAACCCGTGGCTAGGGGATGGTTAGAGTTCATCCAACGCTCGATCATTCCCACTAGCAACTGGTCTGAAGTTACTATAGACCGGGCCATCATGATCCATAGCATCATGATTGGAGAGGAAGTAGAAGTTCATGAGGTTATATCTCTAGAACTCTACAAGGTGGTGGACAAGTCCTCTACTTTGTCAAGGTTAGCCTTCCCTCATCTTATTTGTCACCTTTGCAATTCAGCTGGAATTGACATAGAGGAAGACACCTTCATTGATGAGGACAAGCCCATCAGTAAGAAAAAGATGGAGCAAACAAGAGATCCCACTCATGGACCTCAACAAGAGCATGAGGAAATTCCTCATCATGAAATCCCTGAGATACCTCAAGGGATGCATTTTCCTCCACAAAACTATTGGGAGCAAATCAACACCTCCCTAGGAGAATTAAGTTCCAAAATGGGACAACTAAGGGTGGAGCACCAAGAGCATTCTATCCTCCTCTATGAAATTAGAGAAGACCAAAGAGTTATGAGAGAGGAGCAACAAAGGCAAGGAAGAGATATTGAGGAGCTCAAGCACTCCATAAGATCTTCAAGAGGAAGAACAAGCCGCCATCACTAAGGTGGACCCGTTCTTTAATCTCCTTATTCTTTATTTTCTGTTTTACAAATGTTTATGCTTTATGTTTATTTATGTTTATGTCTTTATTACATGATCACTTGTGTCTAAGTGTCCATGCCTTAAAGCTATGAAAATGAATCTATCACCTTTCTTAAATGAAAAAATGTTTTTAATTGAAAAGGAAAAAGAAGTGCATGAATTTCGAATTTTAAAACAGTTTAATTATTTTGATGTGGTGGCAATACTTTTGTTTTCTGAATGAATGCTTGAACAGTGCATTTTTTTGAATTTGTTGATTCATGAATGTTAAAACTGTTGGCTCTTGAAAGAATGATGGAAAAGGAGAAATGTTATTGATAATCTGAAAAATCATAAAAATGATTCTTGAAGCAAGAAAAAGCACTGAAAAGCTTGCAGAAAAAGAAAAGAAAAAAAATTTGGCGAAAAAAAAGAAAGAAAAAGAAAAAGAAAGCAAAAAAAGCCAGTAGCCCTTTAAACCAAAAGGCAAGGGTAAAATAAAAAGGATCCAAAGCTTTGAGCATCAGTGGATAGGAGGGCCCACAGGAATAAATCCTGGCATAAGCGGCTAAACCAAGCTGTCCCTAACCATGTGCTTGTGGCGTGAAGGTGTGAAGTGAAAACTTGAGACTGAGCGGTTAAAGTCGTGATCCAAAAGCAAAAAGAGTGTGCTTAAGAGCTTTGGACACCTCTAATTGGGGACTCTAGCAAAGCTGAGTCACAATCTGAAAAGGTTCACCCAGTTATGTGTCTGTGGCATTTATGTATCCAGTGGTAATACTGGAAAACAAAATGTTTAGGATCATGGCCAAGACTCATAAAGAAGCTGTGTTCAAGAATCAATATACTTAACTAGGAGAATCAAGAACACTATCTGAATTCTGAGTTCCTATAGATGCCAATCATTCTGAACTTCGAAGGATAAAGTGAGATGCCAAAACTGTTCAGAAGCAAAAAGCTAAAAGCCCCCCTCATCTAGTTAAGTCTGATCTTCATAGATGTTTTTGGAATTCATTGTATATTCTATTCTTTTTATCCTATCTGATTTTCAGTTGCTTGGGGACAAGCAACAATTTAAGTTTGGTGTTGTGATGAGCGGATAATTTATACGCTTTTTGGCATTGTTTTTAGTATGTTTTTAGTATATTTTAATTAGTTTTTATTATATTTTTATTAGTTTTTAAATAAAAATCACATTTCTAGACTTTACTATGAGTTTGTGTGTTTTTCTGTGATTTCAGGTATTTTTTGGCTGAAATTGAGGGACCTGAGCAAAAATCTGATTCAGAGGCTGAAAAAGGACTGCAGATGCTGTTGGATTCTGACCTCCCTATACTCGAAGTGGATTTTCTAGAGTTATAGAAGCCGAATTGGCGCACTCTCGATTGCGTTGGAAAGTAGACATTCTAGGCTTTCCAGCAATATATAATAGTCCATACTTTGCCCGAGATTTGATGGCCCAAACCGGCGTTCAAAATCAGCATAGAAATTCTGGCGTCAAAACGCCAGAACTGGCATAAAAGCTGGAGTTAAACGCCCAAACTGGCACAAAAGCTGGCGTTTAACTCCAAGAAAAGTCTCTACACGTGAAAGCTTCAATACTCAGTCCAAGCACACACCAAGTGGGCCCGGAAGTGGATTCTGCATCATTTACTTATTTCTGTAAACCCTAGGCTACTAGTTTCTATAAATAGGACCTTTTACTATTGTATTTTCATCTTTGGATCATACTTTTCATCTTAGAACTTGTATGTTCACGCTTTGGGAGGCTGGCCTTTTGGCCATGCCTAGACCTTTTGTTCTTATGTATTTTTAACGGTAGAGTTTCTACACACCATAGATTAAGGTGTGGAGCTCTGCTGTTCTTCATGAATTAATGCAAAGTACTACTGTTTTTCTATTCAATTCACGCCTACTTCTTTTCTAAGATATACACTCGTTCTTCAACATGATGAATGTGATGATCCGTGACATTGCTCATCATTCTCACCTATGAACGCGTGCCTGACAACCACTTCCGTTCTACATGCAATCAAGCTTGAATGTGTATCTCTTGGGTTTCTAATCTAAGATTAGAACCTTCGTGGTATAGGCTAGAATTATTGGCAACCATTCCTGAGATTCCGAAAGTCTAAACCTTGTTTGTGGTATTTCGAGTAGGATCTGGAAAGGGATGACTGTGACGAGCTTCAAACTCACGAGTGTTGGGCGTGTGACAGACGCAAAAGGATCAATGGATCCTATTCCAACATGATCGAGAACCGACAGATGATTAGCTGTGCGGTGACAGCGCATTTGGACCATTTTCACCGAGAGGACGGGAAGTAGCCATTGACAACGGTGATGCCCAACATACAGCTTGCCATGGAAAGGAATATGAATGATTGGATGAAGGCAATAGGAAAGTAGAAGTTTAGGAGGAACAAAGCATCTCCATACGCTTATCTGAAATTCTCACCAATGAATTACATAAGTATCTCTATCATCTTTTATGTTTTATTCATATTTTAATTATCAATTCTCCATAACCATTTGAATCCGCCTGACTGAGATTTACAAGATGACCATAGCTTGCTTCAAGCTGACAGTCTCTGTGGGATCGACCCTTACTCACGTAAGGTTTATTACTTGGACGACCCAGTGCACTTGCTGGTTAGTTGTGCGGAGTTGTGATAAAGAGTTGAGATTACAATTGTGCATACCAAGTTGTTGGCGCCATTGATGATCACAATTTCGTGCACCATAATCCCTGAAAGAGACCTGACAAGGGTCCAAGAATGAGGATTACTAAAAATAACTTAGAAGGAACCGACGCAAGGAAGTCGGTCTCAAAATCAAAAAGTTATAAAAATAATCCCTAAAAGAGACCTGACAGGGGTCCAAGAAAGAGGATTACTAGAAATAACTTAGGAAAGACTGACATAAAGAAGTCGGCCTCCCCCAAACAAGTTACAAGAGTAATTCCTAAAATGAGACCCAACAAGATCCAAAAGAAAGGATTACTAGAAGTAACTAAAACGATGAAGTCGGCCTCCCAAAAACCTTAACGTTATAAAGGTAATTCCTAACGGAGACCTCACAAAGGTCCCAACGAATAGGATTACCAGAAATAACTTCAAGCCAACATAAGGAAGTCGACATACAAGTTCGGTCCAAGCAACTACAACCTCAGAGGAATCAAGCCACAAGCATAAAATACGAAGGCAATCTAAAGAGGTCAACAAAGCTCCAACATTCCAAAAAAAACCTAAAAGGTACCAAGACAGATGAAAACAGACAAGTTATAAAAAATATAAAGTTATAATAACAAGCTCAAGAGGCTACCAAAATCAGTCCCAAAAGCTTGGAAACCATTTTTTTTTCAAAATTAAGTTGCTAAATAAGCAACTAAGAAAGTGTCAACAGTCAACAACCATCATTTGCAAAATAAAGAGTTTAAAAGCCCACAAGCCGGGCTATCTACACAAAAATCTAGAAACATCATGGAAGATCTGAAGGCTTCTCGGTAGCATCAACACGGGGTGAAGGAGGGCGAGTCTGAAGAGGCACAGCATCTACTGTCCCGATTTAAGATCTGACAATCAGGTTCCGGTCCGGGATGACCAACCTCAGATGAAGGAGCTGAAGAAGTCGGCACAACAGAGGCTTTGGCGACAGGCACAGAAGGAGGTTCAACATCATCGTCATCAGGGACAATCTTGCCGTCCTTTACAACATTGTCCAGGCTGAAGAGAGTAAGGTCAAGCTCGGGGGCAAGACCCGAACTTGTTCCTTCAGGTTCTCATAAACAGCATTTACGCTACCCACAAGGTGACCCTGGAGCTCGGCATAGTCAGCACGGGCAGACTCCAACTCCTCCTTGAGACGCTGATAAACCACTATTTTATGGTTTATCTTGTACTCAATTGAGTGGTTTTTATCAACTCTTTACACACTTATTCATACTATTTGCATGTTTTACATTTTCCTTCCTGGTTTTGAGCTATGATTGAAAACATGCTTCTTTGATCTTATATTTGCTTATTATTAATTACCTTTATTTCCATTTGATGCCGTGATTAGTGTGTTGAGTAGTTTCAGATTTTCTAAGGCAGAATGACTTAAAAGATGGAAAAGGAAACGTACAAAAATGGAAGGAAAGTGCGAAACGGAGTTTTGAAGAAACTGGCATCCACGCGATCGCATGGACGACGCGATCGCGTGCCATGCGCGAAGAAGCAGCGACGCGGCCGCATGACTGACGCGGCCGCGCGACTTAAGCATAGCGCATTCGATGCGGACGCGTGACCGACGTGATCGCGCCACAAGGAAAACTCCAGATGACGCGACTGCGTGACCCACGCGGACGCGTGACAGAGGCCACGTATCAGAATTTACAGAATACGCCCCCAGCGATTTCTGAAACCCTCTTGGCCCAGATCCAGGTGCAGCACACATAGACTAGAGGCTATAAAGTGGGGGAATGCATCCATTCAAAGGGAGCTCGCATTTTTTACTACTTTCCATGATTTAGATTTAGTTTGAGAGAGGTTCTCTCCTCTCTCTCTTAGGATTAGGATTTAGGACTTCTCTTAGTTTTTAAGAGTGACTCTCGATCCAGGTTTTATGTTTCATGTTTTAAGCTTCCCTTTTCACTTTTATTTATTTATTCCAGCACTTGAGTTGATTATTTACTTTATGAATCATTCCATGTTACAGATTGTTATTTGAATTAATGACATTTGGGGTATTTCAGTTATTGATTACTTTCTCTTTAATTTGTGTTACCATTGTTTCCAATCTGAAGATATTCTATTCCAGCAATTTACTTTCTCCCTTTTTGGTCTTGGTTAAGAAATCAGTAACTCAACAGTTATTAAACTCAACATAATTGATAATCGTTATCTTCCTAATTGAACTGAACTTCAATAATCCCAACTTTTTCTTAGGAAATAAATAGGATTCGAAGGTCAAACTAATTAGTCCCTTGACTTTCCTTTACTTTAGTAAATGTTAACTAAGTGGAATTTAGATTCAACTTTCATCATTGCTGAGGGAGATAACCAAGTTGGACTTCCAATTCCTTTTACCTTGCCAGAAGTTTTCTTTACAGTATTTATTTATTTTAATTGCCATTTACTTTACTTGTCATTCAAATCACTTGCTTCTCACCTTCTAAACCCCGATTACAACCCTTATAGCCAATAATAAGAACATACTTCCTTGCAGTTCCTTGAGAAGACGACCCGACGTTTAAATACTCGGTTATCAATTTTAAAAGGGGTTTGTTACTTGTGACAACCAAAACGTTTATACGAAGGGATTTCTGTCGGTTTAGAGACTATATCTACAACGTGACTGTTTTTATGAAATTCTTTACTGGCAAAAATCCCAACGTCAGACGCATTACTACCTATAGGTCGTGACATAGCTCTCCTTGTGCCTCAATACTGTGTCTTCAGCCAACCTCAGAGAAGCTGCCAAAGCAATAGAACTAGCCTTTTCGCCCTCCAACTCCTTCTCCAGCTTGGTCACTTTCATTTGGAGCTCCTCCTTCAAACCCTTCATCCTGTCGAACTGCCGCTTAGCCTCCTCCATAAAGGCCTTGGTAGCATGAAGGGGAAGATCCTGGACAGTTCGGTATATGGCAGCCCCCATATGCGGCATCTTGATACTGCTCCGAGTAATAAAGTTCAAATAGCGAAGAAGAGAGACATCGTAAGTAGGGATGGTACCATAAGGACCGATCTGATGATCTACAAACTCAACCGCATCAAAGTCAGGAGCATCAAGATTAAAAGGCTCAGTTGTTTTTTGTTTTTTCAGAGGAGAAGCACCAGGGATAGCAGTAGAAGCCTGCAAAGGATCAACCAAACGAACCCGGGGAGTGGGGATCATCTTTCTCGGCCCAAGAGAGCTCGGCACGGAGGGCTTTGACTGAACTTGAGAAAACCCTTCCCCGGCCGCTATGGCCAAGATGTTCTGAGCTGCAGTAGCCTTCCTTGCCTTTTTAAAGGCCTTCATGGATTTATTATTTTTAATTATCTCTGCAAACAAACATCACAGCGAGAAACCAAGTTATGAATCAGAAAAGAAAAGAGATAAAACTCGACAAAATAAGCAAAAAACAAAAGAGAAATTGACCACTACCCAGCTCAGCTCGGAGAAGAAAGGGATTTCCCAGGAATTTCTTTGTATCAAGATGGGGAGGCTGTCCCAAATTCTCTTCCAACACAGTCACAAAGGCTTGTTCAGCCTCACCCAACATCTCCCACGTATATTTAGACACTATTACATTCTTTTGCCATTCCAAAGGAAAGGCGGGCTCATCATTCTCATCCAGAAAAAAGGGCCGAGCTCCTTCAACAGCTCGAACCCTGAAAAAGTAATTTTTGAAGTCGCGAAAAGATTCATCAAACATGGAAAAAATCTTCTTTCCTTGGGAAGCTCAAAAAGAAAACCAGGCGGCCTTCTTCTTAACCACCCCGGGCTTTGTCAAAACAAAGAGATAAAAGAAGAGGGACTGTGAAGCAGGAATATCTAGTTCATGACACAGCAACTGAAAGATTTTTATAAAACACGAAGAGTTGGGGTGAAGTTGGGATGGAGCTACATTACAAGACCACAAGAGGTTGGTTTCAAAAGGGGTAAAAGGAAGAGTAACATTCATCTGACTAAAAAAGAAGTTGTATGCGTAGAAAAAGGGGCGCTCTCCAGCAATTCGGGTAGAAAAACAAACCCTTTCCTCAGAAGTGGGAGACACAAGCTCATAGTTCTTTTCATCACTACCATTACTAAAAATCCTATGAAATTGCCTAAGCTGCTGACAAAACTCAGAATCAACCAATAAAACACATAGAAGAACCATGGAATCCACCCAATCAGCCATGCCCTCAGGGACTTGGGAAGATGTCTCAATAATATTTTTGCAAGAAGATATAAGGTCAACTAGTCCTACAACAAGAAAGAAGAAAATAGATTACTAACCCAAATATCTCGGACAAAGTCAAAATCAACTCACAGCAGAGCACAACTCAAGCATACAAACAAGTGTAAAGGAAAACCCCAAGACAAGATCCAGGGGCATCCTTTGGAGGCAGTAACAGAATAAGGGCTCAAGAAAAAACAAAAAAATCCATGAGATTAACATCCCAACAAAAAACTCTCAGCAAAGAAAAGCCCCTTTTCCAAAAAGCAACATCCCGAGAAGAAAAGAAAGTCATTACCCTAGAAAGCTACAAATCAAATAAAGTCGTCAAAATAACTACCTTCCAAATTCACAGTCTCAGCTTATCAGCAACCAAAACTACCAAGCAGCAAAACGTATCAAGAAGAAGTCATCAAAGACGCCACCTTTTTCAGAGAAATAGATCCCCCCAAACAAGCAAACGACAAAAAATCAAAACGAGCCACCAGAGAAATCGTTACTTTCTACAAATGTTCATAAGCAAAATTACTGTTCATATCCAAAGTCATCACAGTTACCAACATGGCAAAAAGACATCAAAGGAACAATCTTTTAAGGAAAGCAAAGGCCTCAGTGACAACATGCATCACAGCAAAATCAAAACTTTACCAAAAACCGAATGCAAGGCGACGAAGGAAGTAAAAAAGCGGAAAGAAGAACCAACCTGGAAAAAGTAGAAAGTTGCGACGAAGTTGAAAATAGAAGATGGAATCAGGAGTCGCCCTTTCACAATAAGGAAAGCACTAATAATCGCCAAGCAACGTCACAGGAAGAAAAGCAAAAACTGCAAACTTCAGGTGAAAACGGAAAGAGAGAAAGAAAAGGGAAGTTACGGAGAAGAGAAACCGTTTTTCCTGAGTGTGAAATTCAAAATAGAGAGGCTAAGAGAAATGGGTAAATTAAAAACCAATTAATGAGGATATTAAACCCTCGCATATTCCCAAGGCTAAGAGCGCTAAATGCAAAAGCGCGCGCTTCTAAGAAGAAGCAAAAGAAAACGTTCCACATCCAAAAGAAGACTCATCAAGGAGGAAATCGACAGAATGCTCGAGTTCGGCTTCACTAGAAAAAGGTCCGAAGTCCTAAAACTAAGACTCAACCTCAAAGGAAAGACCAAGCTCGAGCAGGGGCACTGTTCATACCCTGGGTCGAGCTGTCCGACCCGGGATGATTAACAACAAAGCGACTAACCTCTTCAGGTCAAACCATTCGACCTCTTCTCAAAGAGCTCGGCTAAATCACCAGGAAAGCCCAAAAAAGGGCCCAAATAGAGGAACACGACCCAAATCCAAAGGCAGCCCAAGCCTACAGAGAGAAGGGCGGTTCCCTTGAAAGATAAGCTGACCTCACCCAAAGATAAAGATAAGATAAAATAACTAACTTATCTTATCTAAAAAGGTCACTCCACGCCATTATAAATACACTGGAACACCCAAGTATAACTCATACTTTGATTCTACTAAAAACCTACTTAATACCCTTGCTAACTTAAGCATCGGAGTCCCTTGCAGGTACTACCACCCTCCGGTGACAAAGGATCAGCAGCATTGTCAGTCCAACAAGTCAGACGCACCAGCTCCGGCCGCCATCCACCAGCCGAACACGTCAGCTCCGACCAGCACAGAAGATCTCGTCCGAGATCGACCTACAGTTTCAGGTAACCCTCGGAATAGAAGTTGTATTGATGTTTTGGAGTTTAATGCAAGAAAGGAATAAGCTAATAGTGTGAATGAAAATCAAGCTATATAAAAGCCTTGGCTAGGGGTAAGAGTTGGACTTCCTATCATCATAATCTTCATCAATTGTGACCACAATTAGTTATTGCTTCACTTAGTTAACCTCTAGTGTGAGGAAAGTCAAGTGAGAGTAATCAATTTGGATTCACAAGTCCTAGTCTAACCCTAGGGAAGTCTAGCTTTAGTGACATGCAAATCAATTAGCAATCTCCAATTGATAATCAACAAAAGACATTGATGATTCAAGTGTCTCTAATACCTTAACCCCCAAGCCAAGAATGAAAAGTCTACTCCATAGCTAAAGTTGGCATTTTCTCAAACACTTGGAGAGCAAGGATGAGAGACATTGTAAAATTGAGAATAAACTTGCAATTAAAGATATCCACTACTGATGCATGGAAACTTGTCCTTTAACAAATCTCCCTCGGCAAGTATACCGAATTATCGTCAAGTAAAAACTCACAATAGAGTGAGGTCGAATCCCACAGGGATTGATTGGTCAAGCAACTTTAATTGGAAGAAGGTTCTAGTTGAGCTAAGCAGAAATTGGGTTGAGAATTGCAGGAAATTAAATGGCGGAAAAGTAAATTACAGAAAATAAATGACAGAAGGTAAATTGCAGAATCTTAAATGGGGAAGGGGAGTTTAGCATGAAAGTAAATAGCAGAAAGTAAAGAGAATAGGTAAGATCAGAAACGGGGAGTTCATTGGGCTTAGGAGATGTTGCATTCTCCGGATCAAGTTCATTTTCATCTCTTCCTCAATCAATGCATTCATTGATCTCCTTGGCAATCTTAAGTGATTGAATTCCAATTCCTTGGTAATTCAATCTCTCAAATCAGATCAATAGCCAATTCCTTGGTCTAATTGCTCATGAGAAGAGATGAAGTGTGGTCACTGATTATACCACATGTATTTCCAAATCAAAGTATTGGGAGAATTATATGTCACCATATCCGCCCAAACCCCAATTTGGTCCTACATGAGAAAGCAATTCTAGCATGATCTCTTCATTCCTCTTCCAAGGTTCAGAAGAGATCCAAGTATGAATAGCTTCTTTTCCAAGATAACTATTCAATTGGATGAAGATTGAAAGCTTTCTAGTAAAATCAAGAGAAAAGAGAGAAGAAGGATAATGAAAACTATTATTGATCCATCAAATTACAACAGAGCTCCATAACCCAATGAAAGGGGTTTAGTTGTTCACAGCTCTGGGAATGAAAAGCATAGATGGAGAGTACATTCTCAGAATTAAACTAAAAGTTGCAGAGAAAGTAAAATACAGAGAGTAATTCTAATAATGCCAAAAAGCTCTTCCCTTTTTCTAATTCAAAACTACCCCTATATATACTACTCTTCTGATCTTCTAGTTGGTTCTTCAAGTCTTGGATATGGGCCTTTGGATCTTGAGTTTTAAGCAGTTATCCTCTTCAGTGGGCTTAGCTTTACTTACAGAGAGAAAGTGTGAAGCAGGCAGGGACTTTATCTTAGGACGTTAGTGGCGTTAACGTTAAGTAAAAGTGTGGGTTCGAGAACGTTAGCGACAATCACCTTTTTCACTAACGTTCCTAACCCAGGGATGATCTACGTTAACTTCAACGTTAGTGGCACCAACGTGACTACTAACGTTGCCTCTTGGTCCTTCGCACACGTTATTGGGACTTACCTTTTCCAATAACGTTGAGAGTCCTCCCTTCCCCCTACATTAGAGTTCACATTAGTGTGGCTAACGTGACCTTTAACGTATGCTTGCCAAATCTTTGAGAACGTTAGTGACACTTACCTTTGTCACTAACGTTCCAAAACGCTCCTACTTCCCACATTAGAGTTCATGTTAACTAGGTTAACGTGGCTTCTAACGTGGTAGTGATAGCCATCTCCAACGTTAGTGACAAAGGTGAGTGTCACTAACGTTGGCTCATCATTCTTTCCTCCATGTTAGCTTCCACGTTAACTAAGTTAACGTGGGAGTTAACGTTGCTCATAGTGGCTCATTCCAACGTTAGTGACAAAGGTGGGTGTCACTAACATTGGCGATTCTTTGCTCCCTCCACGTTAGAGTCCACGTTAACTAAGTTAACGTGGCAACTAACGTGGCTCAAAATGGCTTAGTCCAATGTTAGTGACAAAGGTGAGTGTCACTAACGTTGGCCATTCTTTTGCTTCCCCACGTTAGAGTCCATGTTAATTGAGTTAACGTGGCTCTTAACGTGGCCAATATTAGCATGGTCCAACGTTAGTGACAAAGGTGAGTGTCACTAACATTGGCTTCCTTTTCTTCTTCCACGTTAATGTAGTTAACGTGGCAATTAACGTGGGCTATGATGGCTTCGAGGACATTATTGGCGATTACTTTTCTCATTAACGTTGCAAGCTAGCTCCCCTTCCACGTTAGAGGTCACGTTAGTTAGACTAACGTGGCTGCTAACGTGGTTCTTCCTTGCTTCCTTTGTCCTGAAATCAAGCAGTAGAGTGCATCAAAGTTCTAGTCCAAGTCATGAGACATGCATCATCCAATTTGTCATTTAATTCATGCATAATTCTCATGAAATCATGTAAAGTGCACAATGTTTGCTTGAATCAAGATGTAAGTGAAATTCTACCCAAAACTTGCTTATTTCCTAAGAAAGTGCATGAAACTACCCTAAAACCATAAAGAAAATGTCAGTGAAACTGGCCAAAATGCCCTAGCATCACAACACCAAACTTAAAAGCTTGCTTGTCCCTAAGCAAGTACTGGAACAAGAGAATGATGAATGGAATGCCAAGAGATATGAGTCATTATTGTGGAAGTCATGTCCTTGGTTTTATGGCGGTTTCATGCATAACAACTTAAGTTCATTCCTTCAATGGCTTTCAGACCTTTATCATGTCCTGGAATACTCACTTGATTGCACCCTATGAGACTTTTATTCATTGATCATTTTGTCTTTCCAAGGTTTATTTCTTCCTTAGGCTAAGTGTTCTGTGAGGGGGCGACTCTTTAAGATAAGCTTTCAGCCAACACTCCCGAACCAATTGGTTCAAGGTGCTAGGTGTTGAAGCACCCCTAAGGACTTACTCCCTCAAGTCTCTCTCCCCCATACATGCACACTACAGGCACATGGTTTGTTATTTTCTTCCCTTGAGGTCTTGGTGTCCAGCACCCCTTTGGGTTACTAAATGTTTTGTAGCAAGGTTGCTCTTGATAGTGGATTTTCAGTTGATAATCCCGGGTTAGTTAACCCAAGTTACCAAGTGATGAAGCACTCCTAAGAACTTATTCATCCAAGCAGATCCTTGGTATAAGAGCACCACAGACACATCCCTCAAGATTCAAGCCCTTGGTGCCTAGCCTTATTTTTTATTAACTTTTCTTTCTTTTTCAACTCTTATTCTTCTTTTCCTTTTTCTTATTAGGATCTTATTATTTAGCTAGTCTCATGGGGTGTGTTTCAAGCATATGATTTAGGACAGATAGTTGCATTCCCACCTTGTTGGTGAACCAACTTAGCTAAGTGATTACTTCACCACAAATCTAAGAACTTACTCCACAAATTGAACTCCACTCTGGTCTTTCATAACATCTCTTTTTATTTTGCTTAAAAAGGACAAGCATACAATAAGTAAGATAGAATTGAAAACAGGCAATTTGACTAGCAATCATAGACCTAAGCAAGGAGAATACTAAAAACAGAATTAAAAATTCTAAACTACCATGGAAGCATGTTCTATTTCATACATGATTTCCCTTATTTAAAACTTGAAAAAGATGGGACAATGAGGGAACTCCACCACCTTTTAATCATGGGGTTGCCCATGCTCTCCCTCTTGCTTGTCCTCTTTGCGTCCACTTGTGCTTCCTTGTATCCTTGCTAGTCTGGCTCTTTTCCAGTCTTCAAGTGCCTTCCTTACTGATTCATGACTCTTCTCCACCCTTTCTTCTTTTAGAGCTTGATGATGCCATGAGTAAGAGTTGATGTGTGAAAGTGTTGAGGGGTTGTGGATAAATGGTGGAATTTGGTTAGGTTTGGATAGGATGTAGCTTGAAAAATTGTACTTCGAGAGTGAGAAGTTTGAAGAAATGGTTGCTGGAATGTGAAGGGAAGTACGGACTAGGAATCACTTATATAGGAAAGTGATGAGTGAATGAAAGGTGTGGATTGATGGGGTGGTTGTGTGATGGACGGATGGGGTTTAGCATGGGATGAGCACAAGGATCATCAACTTTATGATGGTGTTGGTTTAGTTTCCAAGCTTGTTCTTTTTCCAATGTTGCATGGCGAGAATTCCCAATGCAATCCCCTTGGAGACACGTGTACAATCCTCTCCTTTTGTGGTAGCTGAACCCTTCAACTGTCCCATCAATTCTCCTACAAAATAAAAGAAATGTGATTAAAAGAAAACTTGTGGAAAGTGGCAGCAAAATTAAAGAATAACTACTTTTTAAAGTTTTTGTTTCTAACTACTAAGTGCTGTTCATGAGTGCACACCAACTGACTAACTCAACATCCGTGTATGCAACATTGACAACACCAAACTTAGTTTGGTGCCATGTGGTGTAAAAGATTTGTTCAAAGCCCCTAAGAGTGACATGATATGGGTTACATTTATGTTCTCTTAGTGTGCCTTGAACACCAAACTTGTTCCTCACTATATGTTGCACAAAAGGATTCATTCAAGTGCATGTCAAGTTGAGTTGAAATCCCTGAACCTTGCTTTATTAACTACTTTTAAAAGCATGTAAAATATGGGTTGCCTCCCATGAAGCGCTTCTTTAGCGTCACTAGCTTGACGTTCTGCCTTTGTCATGGTGGTTGGTAATGCTTCAGATCTTTCCCTCTTGCAGTAAACCTATATCTATTGGCTTCATCAATGATCTCCACATGTTCTAGGGAGAGAACTTTGTTGATGGTCTCATATGATTCTGGTGGTTTGTGCTTCAATGCTTTTTTCTCCCGCCATTGCTCTGTCATGCTCTGCCCTTAGTTCCTTGCCTTCCTGACTTGCTTCTTGTGAGGGTTTGAAGACGTTGAAGGTTAGTTATTCGTCATGTATCCTCAGTATTAGCTCTCCTCGCTCCACATCTATGAGCGCTCTGGCTGTAGCTAAGAATGGTCTTCCCAATATGATTGGGTGAAGGTGACTTTCTTCCATTTCCAGTATGACAAAGTCTGTGGGAAGGAAGTAGTTCCCAACCTTCACCAGCACGTTTTCAACCACTCCAATTGCTTGTTTTTGAGTTTTGTCCGCCAGCCTGATGACTACGTCTATGGGCATCAGCTCATTGATTTGCAGCCTCTTCATAAGGGATAAAGGCATTAAGTTGATGCTTGCTCCCAGATCACATAGTCCTTTGTCAAACATTGTTTCTCCTATAGCACAGGGGATGTGAAAACTCTCTGGGTCCTTCCTTTTTGTAGGCAGCTCTGGTTGAATGAGAGCACTGCACTCCTTGTTCATCACTATGGTTTGTCCTCCTTTGAGTGAGCTTTTCCTGGTCAGCAGCTCCTTCATATACTTGATGTATGAGGGCATTTGTTTGAGAGCCTTGATGAATAGTATGTTCACATGGAGGGATGCAAATATGTCAAGAAACCTTGAGTATATTCTCTTCTCTACACCACCATTTAGTAATTGGGGAAAGGGTGCATAGAGCCTCAGCAACTCTTTCTGCATAATTGTGGTTTCCTGAGGATTCTCTTCCTGCTTTCCTGCTGATGAATCTTCAGATTGTTCTGATGGTTTGTTCAGCTCTTCCTCAGTCTCCTTATCACTTAAAGTAACCATCTTGCAATCTTCCCATCTAACTTTCTTTGCTTCACCTCTTGGATTTTTCTCTGTGTCACTTGGGAAGCTATCAGTAGGTTTGGGAATCTTCTCAGACAGGTATCCCACTTGAAATTCTAGCTTCTTGATGGTGTCTCCCTGATTCTTGATATTGGCTCGCACCTCCTCTTTGAACACCTTGTTATCTTGAATCTCCTTGCATATGCCTTCAAGTAGAGTCTCAATCCTTGATGGTCTTTCTTCCGATGATGGAGAGTTGATATTGGAGGGATGAGAAGGGTTATTTTGGTTTTGGTAATGATATGGAGAGGTGTTGTTAGGGTGGTATTGATATGATCTCTGTGTGGAATGTTGGTGAGCTGTATTGTTGTTGGGGTTGCGATGTCTCTGATCTTGGCCTTGATCTTGTTGATTTTCCCACCCAAAGTTTGGGTGGTTCCTCCAACCAGGATTATATGTTTTGGAGTATGGGTTATGGTGCTGCCTGGGTGAATTCCCAATGTAGTTGGCTTGTTCCTGATCACCCTCTGCTTCTTCACTTACTCCTTCTTGGGTTGCTGCTGAAGTGGTGATTGCTGCTACTTGATTCCTCTCCATCTTCTTCGTGAAGTTAGCTAATTGCTTGGTAATCATCTTGTTTTGAGCTAGCAGTGCATCCACATTGTTTAACTCCATCACTCCTCTAGTGTTGCCTCTTTCAGAAGCATAGAAGTAGTCATTCTCTGCTACAGTCTCAATGACATCTATGGCTTCTTCAATAGTCTTCTTCTTGTTCAGAGATCCCCTAGATGAGTGGTCTACTGCCTTCTTTGATTCATATGAAAGACCTTCATAGAAAATGTGCAACTGTACCCATTCATTGAACATATCTGGCGGGCATCTTCTTGTCAGGTCCTTAAACCTCTCCCATGCTTCATATAGAGTCTCACCATCTTGCTGCCTAAAGGTTTGTACCTCAGCTCTCAACCTGTTGATCCGTTGAGGAGGATAGAATCTTGCCATGAACTTGTTCACCACATCTTCCCAGGTTGCTAAACTCTCCTTTGGAAAGGATTCCAGCCATTTAGATGCTTTATCCTTGAGCGAGAAGGGAAACAGAAGTAGTCTATAGGTGTCAGGATGAACACCATCCAACTTCACAGTATCGCATATCCTCAGGAAGGTGGTTAGATATTGATTGGGGTCTTCTAGGACACTTCCTCCGAATGAACAATTGTTCTGAACAAGGGTGATGAGCTGTGGCTTTAGTTCAAAGTTGTTGGCATGTATGGTTGGCCTTTGGATGCTACTCCCACAGTTTCCTGGGTTTGGGTTGATGTAAGAACCCAGAACTCTTCTCTCTTGCCTAGCCTGATGCGCTGGACCTTCTCTGCCATGGTTGTGAGCCTTTTCTTCATGATGGTTTTCCATATTCTCATCCACCAATTTAATCATTGTAGATACAAAATCAATCCCCGGCAACGGCGCCATAAACTTAATGCACGGAAACTTGTCCTTTAACAAATCTCCCTCGGCAAGTATACTGAATTGTCGTCAAGTAAAAACTCACAATAGAGTGAGGTCGAATCCCACAGGGATTGATTGGTCAAGCAACTTTAATTGGAAGAAGGTTCTAGTTGAGCTAAGCAGAAATTGGGTTGAGAATTGCAGGAAATTAAATGGCGGGAAAGTAAATTGTAGAAAATAAATGACGGAAGGTAAATTGTAAAATCTTAAATGGGGAAGGGGAGTTTAGCATGAAAGTAAATAGCAGAAATTAAAGAGAATGGGTAAGATCAGAAATGGGGAGTTCATTGGGCTTAGGAGATGTTGCATTCTCTGGATCAAGTTTATTTTCATCTCTTCCTCAATCAATGCATTCATTGATCTTCTTGGCAATCTTAAGTGATTGAATTCCAATTCCTTGGTAATTCAATCTCTCAAATCAGATCAATAGCCAATTCCTTGGTCTAATTGCTCATGAAAAAAGATGAAGTGTGGTCACTGATTATACCACATGTATTTCCAAATCAAAGTATTGGGAGAATTATATGTCACCATATCCGCCCAAACCCCAATTTGGTCCAACATGAGAAAGCAATTCTAGCATGATCTCTTCATTCCTCTTCCAAGGTCCAGAAGAGATCCAAGTATGAATAGCTTCTTTTCCAAGATAACTACTCAATTGGATGAAGATTGAAAGCTTTCTAGTAAAATCAAGAGAAAAGAGAGAAGAAGGATAATGAAAACTATTATTGATCCATCAAATTACAACAGAGCTCCATAACCCAATGAAAAGGGTTTAGTTGTTCATAGCTCTGGGAATGAAAAGCATAGATGGAGAGTACATTCTCAGAATTAAACTAAAAGTTGCAGAGAAAGTAAAATACAGAGAGTAATTCTAATAATGCCAAAAAGCTCTTCCCTTTTTCTAAATCAAAACTACCCCTATATATACTACTCTTCTGATCTTCTAGTTGGTTCTTCAAGTCTTGGATATGGGACTTTGGATCTTGAGTTTGAAGCAGTTATCCTCTTTAGTGGGCTTAGCTTTACTTACAGAGAGAAAGTGTGAAGCAGGCAGAGACTTTAGCTTAGGACGTTAGTGGCGTTAACGTTAAGTGAAAGTGTGGGTTTGAGAACGTTAGTGACAATCACCTTTTTCACTAATGTTCCTAACCCAAGGATGATCTACGTTAACTTCAACGTTAGTGGCACCAATGACCACTAACGTTGCCTCTTGGTCCTTTACACACGTTATTGGGACTTACCTTTTCCAATAACGTTGAGAGTCCTCCCTTCCCCCTACGTTAGAGTTCACATTAGTGTGGCTAATGTGACCTTTAACGTAGGCTTGCCAAATCTTCGAGAACGTTAGTGACACTTACCTTTGTCACTAACGTTCTAAAACGCCCCTACTTCCCACGTTAGAGTTCACGTTAACTAGGTTAACGTGGCTTCTAACGTGGTAGTAATAGCCATCTCCAACGTTAGTGACAAAGGTGAGTGTCACTAACGTTGGTACATCATTCTTTTCTCCACGTTAGCTTCTACGTTAACTAAGTTAACGTGGGAGTTAACGTTGCTCATAGTGGCTCATTCCAACGTTAGTGACAAAGGTGGGTGTCACTAACGTTGGCGATTCTTTGCTCCCTCCACGTTAGAGTCCACGTTAACTAAGTTAACATGGCAACTAACGTGGCTCAAAGTGGCTAAGTCCAACGTTAGTGACAAAGGTGAGTGTCACTAATGTTGGCCATTCTTTTGCTTTCCCACGTTAGAGTCCACGTTAATTGAGTTAACGTGGCTCTTAACGTGGCCAATAGGAGCATGGTCCAACGTTAGTGACAAAGGTGAGTGTCACTAACGTTGGCTTCCTTTTCTTCTTCCACGTTAACTACCACGTTAATGTAGTTAACGTGGCAATTAACGTGGGCTATGATGGCTTCGAGGACATTATTGGCGATTACTTTTCTCATTAACGTTGCAAGCTAGCTCCCCTTCCACGTTAGAGGTCACATTAGTTAGACTAACGTGGCTGCTAACATGGTTCTTCCTTGCTTCCTTTGTCCTGAAATCAAGCAGTAGAGTGCATCAAAGTTCTAGTCCAAGTCATGAGACATGCATCATCCAATTTGTCATTTAATTCATGCATAATTCTCATGAAATCATGTAAAGTGCAAAATGTTTGCTTGAATCAAGATGTAAGTGAAATTCTATCCAAAACTTGCTTATTTCCTAAGAAAGTGCATGAAACTACCCTAAAACCATAAAGAAAAGGTCAGTGAAACTGGCCAAAATGCCCTGGCATCAACTACAAGAGATTAACAACAATCAAACAATTGACAAGTAGGAACATGAGTTACCTCAATGCATTAATGAAAATAGAATTAATAACATCCAAAAGTTAAGATCCACAAGTAACTTGAACAACAAGAACTAAATTGAGAGTAGGAGAATTTAGATCCACAACTTGAAACAATGTAGAAGTGAATTAACAATAGATCTCACCAATGAATCTAAGAGAATTCCAAATTGAGATGCAAAACCCTAGAGAGAAGCTAGAGTTTCTCTCTCTACAAAATGTAACTTCCAAAACTAACTAGAAAATATCTAAAAATGAGTGAATCAATTAGAGTCCCTTCATCCCTTGGTCTTCCTATGGGTTTTGGCGCCAGAATTAGTTCCAATTGGGCCCCATAGCTCCTGTGAAATTGCTAAGCATGTTTTCACTAAAATAAAATCACTTGCTAGTACCGACGCGTACGCGTACAGCACGCGTGCGAATCCCTGGGGTTTTACAATCCACGCGCATGCACAAAGCACGCGTGCGCGTCCATGAGGTTCTGGGCCAGCCATGTGAATGCGCCGGCTTCTAGCTTGGCTTCTTCGCGCCGATCCTGGTAGCGCGCATCCACGCGTACGCGCAAGGCACGCGTACGCGTCGCTGCTCAAACTCCAAATCTCCAATTTCCATGCTCCTTCCATTCATGCATGCTTCCTTCCTCTCTTCTAGGCCATCCTTGCCCTAAAAACTCTGAAATCACTTAACACACAGATCACGGTATCGAATGGTAATAGGAGAGGATTCAAATATGGCATATTTAGTGTGAAAGAGGCATGTTTTCATCCATGAAGCAAAATCAGGAAGGAAACACAAAACCATGCATTTTCTATGAATAAGTGTGAAATAATATTGATAAAATCCTCAAAATCCATACAAGATAAACCCTAAAAAGGGGTTTAGCAATGGTCCCGAGAAGCCAGAGGCATTCCAAAACACCAACAACTCATATCAAATCCTAGAATTTACACTAAACCAGAAATACGATGACTATAACAAAGGATTTTAGTCTAACCTTTCGTTTGTTATTCTCTGTAAACCTCCAAATCACCAAGTAGAACAAACCTCAATGCCTCCTTCACCAGCATAAGGGATCTCTCAGAAATAAATACAAATAAGACAAACAAGAAAAATACAGATATAGACAGCAGATACAGCAAATAGATCAGGTAGCAGTTAAATACAGATAAGCAAATAGGCAAGCCAAAACAAATGCATACTAAAAAAAAACCTACAAGTGCATATGATGCATGTCTACCCTAAGAACGATGAGTCTCATCTGTCGATTATATAGCAAAAACCCAACATATCCGGTAGCTAACCCGAACATTGTCTCTCTATTGCAGATTAACATCTCAGCACATTAGCTGGCCATTAGAGGGAGAGTGCCTTGTCACCATCAGCAGGAATACGTGCCCTGTCACCAAAAGGAGGGAATATGTACCTATCTACGGGTGGCAAGCAGGGAATCCCTGATGCCAGGGCATCTTAGCCTAGTTTCACTAGCCTTTTTCTTTGTTTTTGATAGGTTTTATGCACTTTCTTGAGTCATAAGTAAGCCATTAGGGTAGAAATTCATGTATGCATATGTTCATTCAACCCTGAGTATTTTAATGTAATTTCATGATGATATATGCTATGATTACTTGTATGCTAAGAATGATAAGAAATCTTATGATTTTAGCAAAGCTTTGATGCATTCATTGGTTGATGATAGGTGAAGGAAAGCATGGAAGAAGGTTGAAGAAGGAAGCTGTAAAGGATCAAGAGGAAGCAACGTTGGTGGCCAAGTTTGACCACCAACATTACCTCAAACGTTGGAAGAGAAACAGAGCTCTTCTCTGTAACATGGGTGATGCTCACGTTGGAGGTGGCGTTGGGATCCAACGTTAACCCCAACGTTGTGAGAAAATGATCAATTCTGGGGCTGAAAACTTTTTGAATGGCGCGTACGCGTCCTTGACGCATACGCGTGAAAAAGCATTTTTTAACATCCGCGCGGAAGCATGCAGCACGCGTAGACGTCATTGAGTGATTTTGACCCATTTGTGCGGAAGCGCACGGTACGCGTACGCACCACAAACTAACGTTGGGGGTCCAACGTTGCCTCAAACGCTACCCCCAGCGTCCGCATTGCTCAGCCCAGAATTGAGATTGGAAAATTTTGAATCGACGCGCACGTGTCAGTGACGCGTACGCGTCGATGGAAAAAACAGCAATGGGTACATAAGCGTACAGTATGCGTACACGCGAATCAGCTGACGTTGGCCCTCCAACATTGAGTCAAACGCCAATGACAGCAAAACTTTTTGTTTTTGCTGATCTGATTTAAAGTGGCATTTGAGTCAACGTTGGCCCTCAAACGTTGACTCAAACGTGAAGCATCAGAGTTCCCAATTTCAAACAGATCTCTTCTCAACATCAAGGCAACCGATGGGAGCCATCTGATGCACGGAAACTTGTCTATAAACAAATTTCCCTCGGCAAGTATACCAAATTGTCGTCAAGTAAAAACTCACAATAGAGTGAGATCGAATCCCACAGGGATTGATTGGTCAAGCAACTTTAATCAGAGGAATGTTCTAGTTGAGCTAAGTAGAAATTGAGTTGAGATTTGTAGAAAAGTAAATGGTGGGAAAGTAAATAACAGAAAATGTAATTGCTGGAAGTAAAAGGGTAGAATGTAAATGACGGAAAGTAAATTGCAGAATCTTAAATGGGGATTTGGGAATATGATCAAAAAAATAAATGGCAAAAAATAAAGAGAATGGGTAAGATCAGAAATGGGGGATTCATTGGGCTCAGGAGATGTTGTATTCTCCAGATCAAGTTCATTCTCATCTCTTCCTCAACCAATGCATTCATTGATCTCCTTGGCAATCTTAAGTGATTGGATTCCAATTCCTTGGTAATTCAATCTCTCAAATCTTGATCAATAGCCAATTCCTTGGTCTAATTGCTCATGAGAAGAGATGAAGTATGGTCACTGATTATACCACATGTATTCCTGAATCAAAGTGTTGGTAGGATTATATGTCACTATATCCATCCAAACCCCAATTTGGTCCAACATGAGAAAGCATTTCTAGTATGATCTCTTCATTCCTCTTCCAAGGTTCCGAAGAGATCCAAGTATGAATAGCTTCTTTTCCAAGACAACTACCCAATTGGACTACAAGAAAATAGAACATTTGTAACAAAAATTTTGTAACAAATTTAAAATTGTTACAAAAAATTAGTTTTTTGTAACAAAAATTAGTAATTGTTACAAAATAATAATATTTTGTAACAACAAAATAATTTGTTACAAAATATTTTGTTATTTTGTAATGATTTATTTTTTTTTGTTACAAATTATATTGGTTTTTGTAACGAACCGGTGTTTTGTTGCAAAATTTTATAATATTTTGTAACAAAAGATGAAGTTATTGCAAAAGTTTAAAATATTTTGTAACAAAATATCCATTTGTTTCAAAAACTCTAATTATTTTGTAACAAAAAATTAATTTGTCACAAAATCTAATATTGTTTGTAACAAATTATTTGTTTGTCACAAAAAACATGAATTTTTCTGACTAAAAAAATTATTTTAAAATATTAAATCTTTAAGATAATTTTATTTTGTTTTAAAATTTAATTTTTTAAAATATTATTTGTATTAATTAATTATTTTTTATAAAAATTAAAAATTAAATGATCAATTTTTAAAAGTGGTATATATTATTTTATATTTTTTTTATAAAACTAATATGTAATTTTTACAAATAATCAAGTCTTAAATGTTGACTAAAAATTAATTTTTTAAATTAAAAGAATTAATTGTTAAACATAAATAAAAATAGTTAAAATTAAAAAATACAAACAAATGTAAAAAATAAAAATCCTAATTCTAACACCTCACTTTCACTCTTCATTCTACTGTTTGCTGTCTTCGTCCACTCTCACTATTTTCACGGCTCCACTTCTCACACTCAATGTCACACTGTCTTATTGCAGAAGGTAAAACGGCTCACTAGATCACCCTCCTTCTCTTACTTAAAATAAATTTATAACAAATATTATTTTTTGTTTAATTACTACTCTAAAATTTAACATATTTTTATATTTAAATAAATTTTTAAAAAACTTCCTTAAGAACAAAATATAGAGTTCTAATTTTTTCTTTTTCTCTACTAAAATCTTAAACCCACCATAACCCAATACTCATTATTAAGCTTGTAAAATTTTTGGTTGTTAAAAAATAAATAATAAATTATTTGTGATTTATTATAGTTATTCACAATTTTATTTTTAAAAATTATTTATCAAAAAGTAATTAAATCAAAGTGATAAAATTTTAAATTTAAAAGTAATTAAAATTTATATAATTTTCATAAATATTTAATACTCTATATCCTAATTTAATTAAAATGATCAATTTTCAATTTATCCAAAAATCTCTAATTTTATATTTTTCTCCAAAACAAATCCTAATTCTCAAATTAAAAAATTTAACCCTAATTTTATCCTAACCCTACCCACACTCACTTACTCACCCTTACTCATCCTAACCCTAAACCCTCCCAGCCGCACACCCCCTTTCCCCAAACACAAAAACGCACACACACACAACAAGAGAAAGGGAAGAACGGAGAGGAAAAGAAAGGAAAAGAAAGGGGGAAGCTGAAATCAAAGAGCAAGAGAAGGAGAGGGGAAAGAGGGAGGACGGCGATGGCGGGCATCACTGCCGCCGCGCCGTCGTGTCGCCATTAGGAAGGGGGAGACGCTGAGCGAGAGGAAGAGCTGAGCGAGGAAGGAGCATCGCTGTGCCTCCATCACTGCTGTCAGTTCGTGTTCTGCTGTCGCCGAGGGAAGCCGCTGCCGTCGTCGTCTTCAACGCGAGTGGGCCATTGCCAGCTTCCACCGCGTCGCATCTCCCATTACGAACGATGCTGAGGACGCGCAGGAGAGACAGACGCATGGAGGGAGGAAGACTGAGGAAGAAGGAGGAGTCGTTGTTCGCGCTGCTGCGCCCAGTCTCCGTTCGTGGAGTCACCGTCGTCGCTGCTGTTAGGAGTTGTGTCATTGAGCCCCTGTCGCCGGATAGTGCTGCCTCGCCGGGATCCACTGCCGGTAAGGGCGTTCTTGGTGCACGAATTATGAATCACACTTTTCACAACTCGTACCACTAACCAGCAAGTGCACTGGGTCGTCCAAGTAATACCTTACGTGAGTAAGGGTCGAATCCCACGGAGATTATTGGTTTGAAGCAATCTATGGTTATCTTGTAAATCTTAGTCAGGAAGTCAATTATGTTTATCAGTTGAATTGCAAATAAACAATAGAGCATGGATTAAAGGTTACTTGTTATGCAGTAATGGAGAATATGTTGGAGTTTTGGAGATGCTTTGCCTTCTGAATCTCTGCTTTCCTCTGTCTTTTTGTTCACGCACGCATGTCCTCCTATGGCAAGCTGTGTGTTGGTGGATCACCGTTGTCAATGGCTACCTTCCATCCTCCCAGTGAAAACTACGCTCACGCACTCTGTCACAGCACGGCTAGTCACCGGTTGGTTCTCGATCCGGTTGGAATAGGATTTACTATCCTTTTGCGTCTGTCACTAACGCCCAGCCTTCAGGAGTTTGAAGCTCGTCACAGTCATTCAATCTTTGAATCCTACTCTGAATACCACAGACAAGGTTTAGACTTTCCGGATTCTCTTGAATGCCGCCATTTGTTCTAGCTTATACCACGGAGATTCTGATTAAGGAATCTAAGAGATACTCATTCAATCATATATAGAACGGAGGTGGTTGTCAGGCACACGTTCATGATTTGAGGAAGGTGATGAATGTCACAGATCATCACCTCCATCACAGTTAAGCGCGAATGAACATCTTAGATAGGAACAAGCGTGTTTGAATGGAAAACAGAAATACTTGCATTAATTCATCGAGACACAGCAGAGCTCCTCACCCCCAACAATGGGGTTTAGAGACTCATGCCGTCAGAGAATACAAAGTTTAGATCTGAAATGTCATGAGATACAAAATAAGTCTCTAAAAGTTGTTTAAATACTAAACTAGTAGCCTAGGTTTACAATAAATGAGTAAACTATGATGGATGATGCAGAGGCCCACTTCTGGGGCCCACTTGGTGTGTGCTAGGGCTGAGAATTAAGTAATCCACGTGCAGAGGCCATTTGTGGAGTTGAACGCCAGTTTTTGTGCCAGTTTGGGCGTTCAACTCCAGCTTTTGATCCTTTTCTGGCGCTGGACGCCAGAATTGGGCAAAGAACTGGCGTTGAACGCCAGTTTACGTCGTCTATCCTTGTGCAAAGTATGAACTATTATATATTGCTGGAAAGCCCTGGATGTCTACTTTCCAACAGCATCAGCAGTCCTTTTTCAGCCTGAATCAGATTTTTGCTCAGCTCCTTCAATTTCAGCCAGAAAAATACCTGAAATTACAGAAAAACACACAATTCATAGTAAAGTCCAGAAATATGAATTTTTCCTAAAAACTAATGGAAATAAACAAAAAACTAACTAAAACATACTAAAAACTATATGATATTAATCCCAAAAAGCGTATAAAATATCCGCTCATCACAACACCAAACTTAAACTGTTGCTTGTCCTCAAGCAACTAGACAAATAAAATAGAAGACTAATAGGTTGAGAAGCAATAATATCTCAGAGTCTTTTGCATGAAGCTCAGATTCTAATTAGATGAGCGGGGCTAGTAGCTTTTTGCTTCCGAACAGTTTTGGCATCTCACTTTATCCATTGAAGCTCAGAGTGATTGGCATCTATAGGAACTCAGAATTCAGATAGTGCTATTGATTCTCCTAGTTCAGTATGTTGATTCTTGAACACAGCTACTTTATGAGTCTTGGCCGTGGCCCTAAGCAATTTGTTTTCCAGTATTACCACTGGATACATAAATGCCAGAGACACATAATTGGGTGAACCTTTTTAGATTGTGACTCAGCTTTGCTAAAGTCCCCAATTAGAGGTGTCCAGAGTTCTTAAGCACACTCTTCTTTTTGCTTTGGACCTTGACTTTAACCGCTCAGTCTCAAGTTTTCACTTGACACCTTCACGCCACAAGCACATGGTTAGGGAGAGCTTGGTTTAGCCGCTTAGGCCAGGATTTTATTCCCTTAGGCCCTCCTATCCACTGATGCTCAAAGCCTTGGGATCCTTTTTATTACCCTTGCCTTTTGGTTTTAAGGGCTATTGGCTTTTTGCTCTTGCCTTTTGGTTTTAAGAGCTTTGGCTTTTTCTGCTTGCTTTCTCTTTTTCTTTCTCTATATATTTTTTTTTCTGCAAGCTTTGTTCTTTGTTGCTTTTTCTTGCTTCAAGAATCATTTTTATGATTTTTCAGATTATCAATAACATGTCTCATGTTCATCATTCTTTCAAGAGCCAACATATTTAACAGTCTTAAACAACAAATTCAAAAGACATATGCACTGTTCAAGCATTCATTCAGAAGACAAAAAGCATTGCCACCACATGTTACTAATTAGAATTTTTCTTATTAAAGACTCGAAATTTTATTGCCTCTTATTCAAAAGATCTACTATTTTATTCATGTTTGCTGATGATGAGAAAAATAGACTATAACTTAATTGGGGATAAAATCAAACTAGACACTAATTACTACTAATGATCATGTAATGAAGACACAAACATAGATAAGCACTTAACATAGAGAAAACGAAAAACAGAGAAAGTAAGAACAAGGAACGAGTCCACCTTAGTGATGATGGCATTTCCTTCTTGAGGCACTAATGATGTTCTTGAGCTCTTTTATGTCTCTTCCTTGCCTTTGTGGCTTGATTCCTAGTGATTTTTGGTATTTCTATCCTCAGTTGCTTCCAATAATTATGTGGAGGGAAGTGCATCCCCTGAGGTATCTCTTGATTTGCAGCCACATGTTCTACCACTGAGCTATAGATCCTTCACATAATTGTTTTACCACACCAAACTTAGAATGTTGCTCGCCCTCGAGCAAAAGAAGAGGGAATAGATGAGGAAGAAGATGTGGAAAAAAAAACTAGGATTATGAGGAGGGAAGGTGGGGATCCTGTGGGGTCCACAGATCTTGAAATGATCCTGTGAGGTCCACAGATCTTGAGGTGTCAAGGCATTTACATCCCTGCACCAATTTGGGCATGCAAAATGCCCTTGCACATAACTCTGGGCGTTCAGCGCCAGGTTGGTGCCCATTTTGGGCGTTCAACGCCCATTTACTAGCCATTTCTGGCGTGGAACACCAGAACCATGCTTGTTCTGGGCGTTCAGCGCCAGGATGTTGCCCATTTTGGGCGTTCAGCGCCAGAACCATGCTTTGTTCTGGCGTTGAACGCCAGACAAGTGCTTCCTCTAGGGTGTGATTTTTCTTCTGCTGTTTTTGATTCCGTTTTCAATTTTTAATATTTATTTTGTGACTCCACATGATCATGAACCTAATAAAACATGAACAACCATGAAAATAAATAAAAATTGGGTTGCCTCCCAACAAGCGCTTCTTTAATGTCTTTAGCTGGACCTTGCTGAGCTTTTAATCTAGCTTCAGCCTTGAGCATTCTTGCTCAATGTTGCCTTCAAGATAATGCTTGATTCTCTGTCCATTGACAATGAACTTCTTATCAGAATCAATATCTTGAAGCTCCACATAACCATATGGTGATACACTTGTAATCACGTATGGTCTCTTCCACCGGGATTTCAGTTTCCCGGGGAATAGCCTGAGTCTAGAGTTAAACAACAGAACCTTCTGTCCTGGTTCAAAGATTCTAGATGACAGCTTTCTGTCATGCCACTTTTTTTATTTTTCTTTATATAGCTTGGCATTTTCGAAAGCTGTGAATCTGAACTCCTCTAGCTCATTTAGCTGGAGCAATCTTTTTTCTCCTGCTAATTTGGCATCAAAGTTTAGGAATCTGGTTGCCCAGTAGGCCTTATGTTCCAGTTCCACGGGCAGGTGACATGCCTTACCATACACGAGTTGGTATGGAGATGTCCCTATAGGGGTCTTGAATGCTGTTCTGTAAGCCCACAGAGCATCATCCAAGCTCCGTGCCCAATCCTTTCTACGGGTATTTACTGTCCGTTCCAGGATTCTCTTTAATTCTCTGTTAGAGACTTCAGCTTGCCCATTGGTTTGTGGATGATACGGAGTGGCCACCTTGTGGCGAATTCCATACCGAACCATGGCAGAGTAAAGCTGTTTATTACAGAAGTGAGTGCCCCCATCACTGATTAACACTCTAGGGACACCAAACCTGCTAAAGATGTGTTTCTGGAGGAACTTCAGCACTGTTTTAGTATCATTGGTGGGTGTGGCAATAGCCTCAACCCATTTTGATACATAATCAACTGCCACCAGAATATAAGTGTTTGAATATGATGGTGGGAAGGGTCCCATGAAGTCAATTCCCCATACGTCAAACAACTCAATCTCTAAGATTCCTTGTTGAGGCATGGCGTAACCATGAGGCAGATTACCAGCTCTTTGGCAACTGTCACAATTACGTACAAACTCTCGGGAATCTTTATAGAGTGTGGGCCAATAGAAGCCACATTGGAGGACCTTGGTGGCGGTTTGCTCACCTCCGAAATGGCCTCCATATTGAGATCTGTGGCAATGCCATAGGATCCTCTGTGCTTCTTCTCTAGGCACACACCTACGGATAATTCCGTCTGCACATCTCTTAAAGAGATAAGGTTCATCCCACAAGTAGTACTTTGCATCAGTAATTAATTTCTTCTTTTGTATCCTGTTGTACTCCTTGGGTATGAACCTTGCATCTTTATAGTTTGCAATATCGGCAAACCATGGTGCTTCCTGAATGGTGAATAAATGCTCATCAGGAAACGTCTCAGAGATCTCAAGAGAAGGGAGGGACGTCCCTTCTACTGGCTCTATCCGGGACAGATGATCAGCCACTTGGTTCTCTGTCCCTTTTTTGTCTCTTATTTCTATATCAAACTCTTGCAGAAGCAATACCCATCTGATGAGCCTGGGTTTTGAATCCTGCTTTGTGAGTACATATTTAAGAGCAGCATGGTCAGTATACACAATCACTTTTGATCCTACTAAGTATGATCTGAACTTGTCAATGGCGTAAACCACTGCAAGTAGTTCTTTTTCTGTGGTTGTGTAATTTTTCTGGGCATCATTTAGAACACGACTGGCATAATAAATGACCTGCAGAAGCTTGTCATGCCTCTGTCCTAATACTGCACCAATGGCATGATCACTGGCATCACACATTAGCTCAAATGGTAATGTCCAGTCTGGTGCAGAAATGACTGGTGCTGTGACCAGCTTAGCTTTCAGCGTTTCAAACGCCTGCAGGCACTCTGTGTCAAACACAAATGGCATGTCAGCAGCTAGCAGATTGCTTAGAGGTTTTGCGATTTTTGAAAAATCCTTTATAAACCTCCTATAGAATCCTGCATGCCCCAGAAAGCTTCTGATTGCCTTAACATTGGCAGGTGGTGGTAATTTTTCAATTACCTCTATTTTTGCTTGATCCACCTCTATTCCCTTGTTTGAGATTTTATGCCCAAGAACAATTCCTTCAGTCACCATGAAGTGACACTTTTCCCAGTTTAAAACTAGGTTGGTTTCTTGGCATCTTTTCAAAACAAGTTTCAGGTGATCAAGACAGGAGCTGAATGAGTCTCCATATACTGAGAAGTCATCCATGAAGACTTCCAGAAATTTTTCCACCATGTCAGAGAAAATAGAGAGCATGCATCTCTGGAAGGTTGCAGGCGCATTACATAGCCCAAATGGCATCCTTCTATAAGCAAACACTCCGGATGGACATGTGAATGCTGTTTTCTCTTGATCCTGGGGATCTACTGCAATCTGGTTATAGCCTGAGTAGCCATCCAAAAAGTAGTAATAATCATGACCTGCTAGTCTTTCTAGCATCTGGTCTATGAATGGTAAAGGAAAGTGATCCTTTCTGGTGGCTGTATTGAGCCTTCTGTAGTCAATACACATGCGCCACCCTGTAACTGTTCTTGTAGGAATCAGTTCATTTTTTTCATTATGAATCACTATCATGCCTCCCTTTTTTGGGACGACTTGAACAGGGCTCACCCAGGGGCTATCAGAAATAGGATAAATAATCCCAGCCTCCAGTAATTTGGTGACCTCTTTCTGCACCACTTCCTTCATGGCTGGATTTAGCCGCCTCTGTGGTTGAACCACTGGTTTGGCATTATCCTCCAATAGGATTTTGTGCATGCATCTAGCTGGGCTTATACCTTTAAGGTCACCTATGGACCACCCAAGAGCTGTCTTGTGTGTCCTTAGCACATGAATAAGTGCTTCCTCTTCCTGTGAATTTAAAGCAGAGCTTATGATCACTGGAAAAGTGTCACCTTCTCCCAGAAATGCATATTTCAAGGATGGTGGTAGTGGCTTAAGCTCGGGTTTAGGAGGTTTTTCCTCTTTCAGAAGAGAGTTCAGAGGCTCTTTCATGTCCCCTGAATCCTCCAAATCAGGCTGAACATCTTTAAAGATGTCTTCCAACTCTGATTCGAGACTCTCAGCCATGTTGATCTCTTCTACCAAAGAGTCAATAAGATCAACTTTCATACAGTCTGTTGATGTGTCTGGATGCTGCATGGCTTTGACAGCGTTCAACTTGAACTCATCATCATTGACTCTCAGGGTTATTTCCCCCTGTTGGACGTCAATGAGGGATCGTCCAGTTGCTAGGAAGGGTCTTCCTAGAATGAGAGTAGCACTCTTGTGCTCCTCCATTTCCAGCACAACAAAGTCAGTGGGAAAGGCGAATGGCCCAACTCTGACAATCATGTCCTCAATCACGCCTGATAGGTATTTAGTGGAACCATCAGCAAGTTGGAGACACATCCGAGTTGGTTTAACTTCTTCAGTCAAGCCAAGCTTCCTGATAGTGGATGCAGGTATTAGGTTGATGCTTGCCCCAAGATCGCATAAAGCTGTCTTGATGCAATTACCTTCTAATATGCATGGTATCAGAAAACTCCCAGGGTCTTTAAGCTTTTCAGAAAAGCTCTCTAGAATGACTGCACTGCATTCTTCAGTGAGGAGAACTCTTTCTGTTTCCCTCCACTCCTTTTTATGACTCAAGATCTCTTTCATGAACTTGGCATAAGAAGGTATTTGCTCAAGTGCCTCTGCAAATGGAATCTTTATTTCAAGAGTCCTTAGATAATCTGCAAAGCTAGCAAATTGCTTATCCTGCTCTTCTTTCCGGAATTTTTGAGGATAAGGTATCTTGGCTTTATATTCCTCAACCTTAGTGGTTAAAGAAGCCTTTTTAGAGGGGTTGTTATCAGCACTTGTGTGTGTCTGATCCCTCACTGGCAATTGAGTGCCAGAGTCAGAAGCTGGAGTGACGTTAGACGCCAGCTCACTGTCTGTTCCTGGCGCCTGAACGCCAGAAATGTGCCCATTTTGGGCGTTCAACGCTGGATTCTGCCCCATTTGGGCGTTCAACGCCAGATTCTTGCCCATTTCTGGTGTTGAACGCCAATTCTGCCTTGTTTCTGGCGTTGAACGCCAGTTTTGGGCATGGTCTGGGCGTTCAGCGCCAGCCTTCCACCCATTTTCTGGCGTTTTAGCGCCAGAATTATTTTTCCCTGGGCTCTTACTATCCTCAGGTGAATCTTTGGTGAGTTGCTCATTTCTTGAATTTTTGATGCCTTGAGGTGGGGTATTTAATGTCTTCCCACTTCTTAATTTAACTGCTTGGCATTCTTCTGTTATTTGCCTTGACAGCTGCTGCTTTGTTTGCTTAAACTGTTCTTCCATATGTATATTAGCCATCCTTGTCTCTTGTAATCTATCTTTGAATTCGGCTAACTGCCTTGTTAGGAAGTCCAATTGCTGATTGAATTCAGCAGCTTGTTCTACAGGACTGAGTTCAGCAGTTGCTGTTTTAACCTCTTCTTTCATGGAAGGGTCACTGCTTAGATACAGATGCTGATTCCGGGCAACTGTATCAATGAGCTCTTGAGCCTCTTCAATTGTCTTTCTCATGTGGATAGATCCACCAGCTGAGTAATCTAGAGACATCTGAGCTCCTTTTGCAAGCCCATAGTAGAAGATGTCTAACTGAACCCACTCTGAAAACATTTCAGAGGGGCATTTTCGTAGCATCTCTCTGTATCTCTCCCAGGCATCATAAAGGGATTCATTATCTCCTTGTTTAAAGCCTTGGATGTCCAGCCTTAGCTGTGTCATCCTTTTTGGAGGGAAATATTGATTCAGGAATTTTTCTGTCAACTGTTTCCATGTCCTTATGCTGGCTTTAGGTTGGTTATTTAACCATCTCTTAGCTTGATCGTTTACAGCAAATGGAAACAGTAACAGTCTGTAGACATCCTGATTTATTTCCTTATCATGCACTGTGTCAGCAATTTGTAAAAATTGTTCCAGAAACTCTGTAGGTTCTTCCTGTGGAAGACCGGAATACTGACAACTTTGCTGCACCATGATAATGAGCTGAGGATTCAACTCAATGCTACTAACTCCAATGGAGGGTATGCAGATGCTACTCCCATATGAAGCAGTAGAGGGGTTAGAATATGACCCCAGAGTCCTCCTGGACTGTTCATTTCCACTTATGTCCATGATGGATAAAGGGATATAACTTGGATTGATTTACCTTTTTATTTATTTTATTTTATTTATTTAATTTTTATTTATTTATTTATTTATTTATTTCGAAAATAAATCAAAATAAAATAAATAAAAATTGAGTGAAGATTTTCGAAAAACTGAGGAGAGAGAAAGTGGTTAGGAAATTTTGAAAAGGATATGATGATTTTTTTTGAAAAAAGGTTTTAAATTTTAAAAAAAAATCTGAATTTTTGAAATAGATTTCGAAAATTTGCTTTTAAAACAGAGAGAAAAGATATTTTTGAATTTAAAGAGGAGAGAGAAAAACAATAAGATAGCACAAGATTTAAAATTTTTAGATCTAATGCTCCTTGTTTTTGAAAATTTTGGAGGGAAAACACCAAGGAACACCAAACTTGAAAAATTTTAAGATCAAGACATAAAGAAAACTCAAGAACACTTTGAAGACTCACAAGAACACAAGAACATGAAGAAAGAACACCAAACTTAAATTTTTTAGAAAACCAAACCAAAATTTTCGAAAACCAAAGGGAAATCAACAAGAAAACACCAAACTTAAAGTTTGGCACACAATTTAATAGAGAAATTATTATTTATGAAAAAGGTTTTGAAAAGAATATAAAAGATTCTAACCCAATTACCAAGAACACAGATTAACGCTCTAGCCAAATGAGTTATGAATGTAACACTTGTTTTGAAGAAAAATTTTTTTTTTTTTTTGAAAAATCAACAAGAAAACACCAAACTTAAAGTTTGGCACAGGATTTAATAGAAAAAATTATTTTTGAAAAAGATTTTAAAAAATATGATAGCCAATTACCATGAACATAAACACCATGTTCTAACTAATTGAGCTATAAATTTAAAGTGTTTTAACAAGGGATAAATAATAAAAGACTCTAAACAAAAAAAGAAATTTTTCCTAATCTAAGCAACAAAATAATCCGTCAGTTGTTCAAACACGAACAATCCCCGGCAACGGCGCCAAAAACTTGGTGCACGAATTATGAATCACACTTTTCACAACTCGTACCACTAACCAGCAAGTGCACTGGGTCGTCCAAGTAATACCTTACGTGAGTAAGGGTCGAATCCCACGGAGATTGTTGGTTTGAAGCAATCTATGGTTATCTTGTAAATCTTAGTCAGGAAGTCAATTATGTTTATCAGTTGAATTGCAAATAAACAATAGAGCATGGATTAAAGGTTACTTGTTATGCAGTAATGGAGAATATGTTGGAGTTTTGGAGATGCTTTGCCTTCTGAATCTCTGCTTTCCTCTGTCTTTTTGTTCACGCACGCATGTCCTCCTATGGCAAGCTGTGTGTTGGTGGATCACCGTTGTCAATGGCTACCTTCCATCCTCCCAGTGAAAACTACGCTCACGCACTCTGTCACAGCACGGCTAGTCACCGGTTGGTTCTCGATCCGGTTGGAATAGGATTTACTATCCTTTTGCGTCTGTCACTAACGCCCAGCCTTCAGGAGTTTGAAGCTCGTCACAGTCATTCAATCCTTGAATCCTACTCTGAATACCACAGACAAGGTTTAGACTTTCCGGATTCTCTTGAATGCCGCCATCAGTTCTAGCTTATACCACGGAGATTCTGATTAAGGAATCTAAGAGATACTCATTCAATCGTATATAGAACGGAGGTGGTTGTCAGGCACACGTTCATGATTTGAGGAAGGTGATGAATGTCACAGATCATCACCTCCATCACAGTTAAGCGCGAATGAACGTCTTAGATAGGAACAAGCGTGTTTGAATGGAAAACAGAAATACTTGCATTAATTCATCGAGACACAGCAGAGCTCCTCACCCCCAACAATGGGGTTTAGAGACTCATGCCGTCAGAGAATACAAAGTTTAGATCTGAAATGTCATGAGATACAAAATAAGTCTCTAAAAGTTGTTTAAATACTAAACTAGTAGCCTAGGTTTACAATAAATGAGTAAACTATGATGGATGATGCAGAGGCCCACTTCTGGGGCCCACTTGGTGTGTGCTAGGGCTGAGAATTAAGTAATCCACGTGCAGAGGCCATTTGTGGAGTTGAACGCCAGTTTTTGTGCCAGTTTGGGCGTTCAACTCCAGCTTTTGATCCTTTTCTGGCGCTGGACGCCAGAATTGGGCAGAGAACTGGCGTTGAACGCCAGTTTACGTCATCTATCCTTGTGAAAAGTATGGACTATTATATATTGCTGGAAAGCCCTGGAGGTCTACTTTCCAACGCAATTGGAAGCATGCCATTTTGAGTTCTGTAGCTCCAGAAAATCCACTTTGAGTGCAGGGAGGTCAGAATCCAACAGCATCAGCAGTCCTTTTTCAGCCTGAATCAGATTTTTGCTCAGCTCCTTCAATTTCAGCCAAAAAAATACCTGAAATTACAGAAAAACATACAATTCATAGTAAAGTCCAGAAATATGAATTTTTCCTAAAAACTAATGGAAATAAACTAAAAACTAACTAAAACATACTAAAAACTATATGAAATTAACCCCAAAAAGCGTATAAAATATCCGCTCATCAGTTCTCCCCTCTAATTTTGATTTCCTTTAATTTCTGGGAATATTGTTGTCATTGATTTCCTTTTAATTTGTTTTATAACTAGCTAATTATAAATATTTGTTATGAGGTGATTATGTTTTTAGCTGTCAGTGGCAGGGTAGCTTTACGGAGCTTCCATAAAATTTGAAGTTGGTTTCGTTTTTAGCTACTGAGTTGTATAGAATTAGGAGTGTGTTTTGTGTTGGTACTGGATTATTAGATTTGGAATTATCACTTCAAGTTAACTGCAGTTGGTTGTATTTATCTTCCATCCTGGGGTTGGAATATTTACTATTGTATTATCTCTCTAGTTTATTGTATTGTATCTTCCCTTCCTTTCCCATTTTAATTTCAAGTTTCTCTTGCCATTGGTTATTGCTGTAATTTATCTCTCCAGATCATTGAAGTATAACGACAACTATGTGATGCATCAAACACTGTCCACTTACTATTAGTCTATTACCTTATGAAGCCTTCTTTGGCTCCTAGGTAAACTCATATTTTGTGCTAGTTAAGCTCCATCTGGCTTTTGATTTGTAGCTTATCCTGTGTTGGTGTGTAAGACTGCACATTATTATATGTTGTAAGATATTGGCTGCTCAATTTATTATCTTTTTCTTTTTATGGATATTTATTATATTTTTTAAGTTAGCTTGAAGTTTCAGTGAGAAAGATCATGTTAATTAGTAAATGACTGCTTGTGTAAAACTAGATTATATTTTAAAATTTAAATCCCTTTCGATGCTGATTTACCATACTGAATTACACTGTAATGTTGATGAAAAAGTTAATTGAAACAATTGTCAAACAGAGGAGAAAACAGTGAAGCAATAAGTTCTTTTAGTTGATCAATTTGCATGATATTAGTTATATATTAGGATAATGGTATTTGATAATATCATGCCTTCCTTTTCTTTCCTTTCCTTGTAAATTATTTGTTATCTTATTTCCTTAAAGTTGAAACTTCTCTTTTTATTTCTGTGTTTTTGTCTTTTTAATATCTGCGATTACTGTGTGATACAGCAAAGTCATGGATGTCTTTATAAAGGCTACTGAATATATGGAAATTCCAGTTCGTAGGACCGATGACGAACCTCTTCAAAAGCTCTTTATGCTAGTGAGGAGTGAGTTGAACCTTAACCTCAAGAACATTAAGGTACCTTATACTAATAATGCATTGTGTTCAGATTATCAGGGCCCATTATGTTCAGAGTTTTTCTTTTTCTTCTGTCCTAATTCTGAAGATAGATGATCTTAAACTTCAAATTTATTATTAAGTTACTGGATAAGTAATCAGTATATAATATATATTGTTATAATTGTGAGATGATCGATTTTGTTGTCATCACAAGTCCAATCTGTCTTATGAAACTTTATAGTATGATTATGTTTCTTTATGAAGTAAAAATATGAGAAGAATCAAATTCTGTGGTTTGTCTTATTCTTATTTCCATTCTCATCTATGTTTCTGTCAACCATCCCCTTGGCAGCTTTGCACCAAGTGATAAAGAGCTTTTGTTTAAGGGAGTGGGATGATTTACATTATTTGTTTACCTGAAAGGACTTTGATATTGCAAAGATGTTGACTTATGTGTTTCTTAGCTTTCTTTTCCTTTATTAAGTGTGCACTATGAAGCTTTGCATCTTGTCCCTATATTATGCTGCTTTAAATTTGGTTTCTTTTGGTTGTTCTACATGTTCTTGTTCTTGTGTTTTGACATGAATCTCACTTTTCTTGTGTGGAAATTTGTGAGCGTAAAAGCATGAAAAACAGGTCAAGTATATTTGTGATTGAATGATTATTAATTAGCCCCCATTTTATATATTGAATTGTCAATTCTTGATAATTTGTATCCTTGATTAGTTTGTTTTAAACTTTGAGAATAGATTCTCAAATAATTAGTTAATTTTAACTTCTATTTTAATTTTCACTTGGACGAAGATAGTGTTATGTGTTGTTTTTAATTTTGGTTTTCGTTGTTTATGTTTGCAGGGATACAAAATTGATGGCAACATGCTAGGCTTTATATTGATGGAAACATGCTAGAAGAGTCAAGGATTATAAATTCTACATGATACAAATTTTATATTAGAAAAAAGTTGTATTTAGTTGAATTTATAGAACTTATTATATTGTAAAAGAATCTTAATTATATGTAAGATATTTTAATTATCTATATGATTATATATTATATAAATGTTGAGTTAGCGCGTTTAAAAAATTAATTGATATATCAATTATTTAAATAAATATTGCAAAATGAATCTATTTTTGTAACTAAGAATAAAAAATGTTACAAAAGTAAGTAGTATTTTGTAACAAAATATTATAACACAAATCTAAAATGTTACAAAAGAGAGTTTATTTGTTAAATTTGTTATCACTTTTGTAACAAATTTTAATTTTTGTATCAAAAAAATTTGTTACAAAATATCACTATGAATTGTAACAGTTTCATTTTTTGTTACAAAAACTTTTTATAACGGGACATACTGCAACGGCCCCTTTTTTGTTACAAAATCCTTTTGTCTCAAAATTTTGATTTTTTGTAATAATTTTTTTTGTTAAAAATATTGCTTTTTCTTGTAGTGCGATGAAGATTGAAAGCTTTCTAGTAAAATCAAGAGAAAAGAAAGAAGAAGAATAATGAAAACTATTATTGATCCATCAAATTACAACAGAGCTCCCTAACCCAATGAAAAGGGGTTTAGTTGTTCATAGCTCTGGAAATGGAAAGCATAAATGAAAAGTACATTCTGGAAAATAAAACTAGAAATAGCAGAGCAAGTAAAATATACAGAGTGTAGTTCTCTAAAATGCCAAAAGCTTTTTTTACTAGTTCAAAACTACTCCTATATATACTACTCTTCTGATCTTCTAGTTGGCTCTTCAAGTCTTCCAAGGAGCTCCTAATGAGGAACCATGGGAATCTGAGGCTCATACAGAGACCATAGAGATTCCATTGAATTTACTTTTGCCATTCATGAGCTCTAATGAGTATTCTTCCTCTGAAGAGGATGAAGATGTTACTGAAGAGCAAGTTGCTAAGTACCTTGGAGCAATCATGAAGTTAAATGTCAAGTTATTTGGTAATGAGACTTGGGTGGATAAACCCCCCTTGCTCACCAAAGAACAGGATAACTTGACTAGGCAAAAATTACCTCTAAAGAGACAAGATCCTGGAAAGTTCTCAATACCTTGTACCATAGGTACCATGAACTTTGAGAAGGCTCTGTGTGACCTAGGGTCAAGCATAAACCTCATGCCTCTCTCTGTAATGGAGAAGCTAGGGATCCTTGAGGTAGAAGTTGCAAGAATCTCACTTGAGATGGCAGACAATTCAAGGAAACAGGCTTATGGACTTGTAGAGGATGTCTTGGTAAAGGTTGAAGACCACTACATCCCTGCTGATTTCATAGTCCTAGACACTGGGAAGTGTATGGATGAATCCATCATCCTTGGCAGACCCTTCCTAGCCGCAGCAAAAGCTGTGATTAATGTTGACAGAGGAGAATTGGTTCTTCAAGTGAATGAGGACTCCTTTGTGTTTAAAGCTCAAGGATCTCCCTCTGTAACCATGGAGAAAAAGCATGAAAAGCTTCTCTCAATACAGAGTCAAACAAAATCCCCACATTAAAACTCTAAGTTTGGTGTTGGAAGGCCACAACCAAACTCTAAGTTTAGTGTTGAGAGGCCATCATCATGCTCTGAGTATCTGTGAGGCTCCATGAGAGCCCACTGTCAAGCTACTAACATTAAAGAAGCACTTGTTGGGAGGCAACCCAATTTTACTTATCTATGTTATATTTCTATTGTTATTATATATTTTCTGTAGGTTGATAATCATGGGAAGTCACAAAAACAATTGAAAAAGAAAAAACAAACTGAAAGACAGAATGAAAAAGCAGAACACCCTGGAGGAGAAGGCTACTGGCGTTTAAACACCAGTAAAGGCAGCAGAATGGGCGTTAAACGCCCAGTCTGGCACCATTCTGGGCGTTTAACGCCAGAAATGGTAACTAGACTGGAGTTTAACGCCAGAAAAGGGCAAGAAGCTGGCGTTAAACGCCAGAAATGGGCAGCAAGCTGGCGTTTAACGCCAGGATTGGCAGTAGAGGGCGTTTTACACACCTAATTGGTGCAAGGATGAGAATTCATTGACATCTCAGGATCTGTGGACCCTACAGGATCCCCACCAATCTCAACTCACTCTCTCTCTTCTTCACACCTTTTCATAATACCCTTCCCCAAATATCCTTCACCAATCAACTCAATACCTCTTCCCCAAAAACCCCTCACCTATCAAATCCTACCCTCTTCTCCATAAACCCTTCACCGATCCACATCCACCCATCATAAACCCCACCTACCTCACCATTCAAATTCAAAACACTTTCCCTCCCAAACCCACCCATACATGGCCGAACCCAAACCCTCCCTCCACTCCTATATAAACCCATCTTCACTCCTTCATTTTCACACATCTTCAACACTACTTCACCCCCTTAGCCGAAACACTACCCCCCTCCATCTCCTCTATTTCTTCTTCCTCTACTCTCTTCTTTCTTCTTTTGCTCGAGGACGAGCAAACCTTCTAAGTTTGGTGTGGTAAAAACGTTGATTTTTATTTTTCAATAACCATTTATGGCATCTAAGGCCGGAGAAACCTCTAGAAAGAGGAAAGGGAAGGTAAAAGCTTCCACCCCCGAGTCATGAGAGATGGAGAGATTCATCTCAAAGGTCCATCAAAACCACTTCTATGTAGTTGTGGTCAAGAAGAAAGTGATCCCCGCGGTCCCTTTCAAGCTCAAAAAGGGTGAATATCCGGAGATTCGACATGAGATTCGAAGAAGAGGTTGGGAAGTTCTCACCAACCCCATTCAACCAGTCAGAATCTTAATGCTTCAAGAGTTCTATGCCAATGCATGGATCACCAAGAACCATGATCAAAGTGTGAACCCGGACCCTAAGAATTGGCTTACAATGTTTTAGGGGAAAAACTTAGATTTCAGTCCGAAAAATGTAAGGTTGGCATTCAACTTGCCAATGATGCAAGAAGATGCACACCCCTATACTAGAAGGGTCAACTTTGATCAAAGGTTGGACCAAGTCCTCATAAACATTTGTGAAGAGGGCGCTCAATGGAAGAGAGATTCAAGAGGGAAGCCGGTTTAACTAAGAAGGCATGACCTCAAACCCGTGGCTAGGGGATGGTTGGAGTTCATCCAACGCTCGATCATTCCCACTAGCAACTGGTCTGAAGTTACTATAGACCGGGCCATCATGATCCATAGCATCATAATTAGAGAGGAAGTAGAAGTTCATGAGGTTATATTTCTAGAACTCTACAAGGTGGCGGACAAGTCCTCTACTTTGTCAAGGTTAGCCTTCCCTCATCTTATTTGTCACCTTTGCAATTCAGCTGGAATTGACATAGAGGAAGACACCCTCATTGATGAGGACAAGCCCATCACTAAGAAAAGGATGGAGCAAACAAGAGATCCCACTCATGGACCTCAACAAGAGCATGAGGAAATTCCTCATCATGAAATCCCTGAGATACCTCAAGGGATGCATTTTCCTCTACAAAACTATTGGGAGTAAATCAACACCTCCCTAGGAGAACTAAGTTCCAAAATGGGACAACTAAGGGTGGAGCACCAAGAGCATTCTATCCTCCTCTATGAAATTAGAGAAGACCAAAGAGCTATGAGAGAGGAGCAACAAAGGCAAGGAAGAGATATTGAGGAGCTCAAGCACTCCATAAGATCTTCAAGAGGAAGAACAAGCCGCCATCACTAAGGTGGACCCGTTCTTTAATCTCCTTATTCTTTATTTTCTGTTTTTCAAATGTTTATGCTTTATGTTTATTTATGTTTATGTCTTTATTACATGATCACTTGTGTCTAAGTGTCCATGCCTTAAAGCTATGAAAATGAATTCATCACCTTTCTTAAATGAAAAAATGTTTTTAATTGAAAAAGAAAAAGAAGTGCATGAATTTCGAATTTTAAAACAGTTTAATTATTTTGATGTGGTGGCAATACTTTTATTTTCTGAATGAATGCTTGAACAGTGCATTTTTTTGAATTTGTTGATTCATGAATGTTAAAACTGTTGGCTCTTGAAAGAATGATGGAAAAGGAGAAATGTTATTGATAATCTGAAAAATCATAAAAATTATTCTTGAAGCAAGAAAAAGCAGTGAAAAGCTTGCAGAAAAAGAAAAGAAAAAAAATTTGGCAAAAAAAAGAAAGAAAAAGAAAAAGCAAGCAGAAAAAGCCAGTAGCCCTTTAAACCAAAAGGCAAGGGTAAAATAAAAAGGATCCAAAGCTTTGAGCATCAGTGGATAGGAGGACCCACAGGAATAAATCCTGGCCTAAGCGGCTAAACCAAGCTGTCCCTAACCATGTGCTTGTGGCGTGAAGGTGTCAAGTGAAAACTTGAGACTGAGCGGTTAAAGTCGTGGTCCAAAAGCAAAAAGAATGTGCTTAAGAGCTTTGGACACCTCTAATTGAGGACTCTAGCAAAGCTGAGTCACAATCTGAAAAGGTCCACCCAGTTATGTGTCTGTGGCATTTATGTATCCGGTGGTAATAATGGAAAACAAAATGTTTAGGATCACGGCAAAGACTCATAAAGAAGCTGTGTTCAAGAATCAACATACTTAACTAGGAGAATCAAGAACACTATCTGAATTCTGAGTTCCTATAGATGCCAATCATTCTGAACTTCGAAGGATAAAGTGAGATGCCAAAACTGTTCAGAAGCAAAAAGCTAAAAGCCCCGCTCATCTAGTTAAGACTGATCTTCATAGATGTTTTTGGAATTCATTGTATATTCTAATCTTTTTATCCTATCTGATTTTCAGTTGCTTGGGGACAAGCAACAATTTAAGTTTGGTGTTGTGATGAGCGGATAATTTATACGCTTTTTGGCATTGTTTTTAGTATGTTTTTAGTATATTTTAATTAGTTTTTATTATATTTTTATTAGTTTTTAAATAAAAATCACATTTCTAGACTTTACTATGAGTTTGTGTGTTTTTCTGTGATTTCAGGTATTTTTTGGCTGAAATTGAGGGACCTGAGCAAAAATCTGATTCAGAGGCTGAAAAAGGATTGCAGATGCTGTTGGATTCTGACCTCCCTACACTCGAAGTGGATTTTCTAGAGTTATAGAAGCCCAATTGGTGCAGTATCAATTGAGTTGGAAAGTAGACATCCTGGGCTTTCCAGCAATATATAATAGTCCATACTTTGCCAGAGATTTGATGGCCCAAACCGGCGTTCAAAATCAGCATAGAAATTCTGGCGTCAAAACGCCAGAACTGGCATAAAAGCTGGAGTTAAACGCCCAAACTGGCACAAAAGCTGGCGTTTAACTCCAAGAAAAGTCTCTACACGTGAAAGCTTCAATACTCAGTCCAAGCACACACCAAGTGGGCCCGGAAGTGGATTCTGCATCATTTACTTATTTCTGTAAACCCTAGGCTACTAGTTTCTATAAATAGGACCTTTTACTATTGTATTTTCATCTTTGGATCATACTTTTCATCTTAGAACTTGTATGTTCACGCTTTGGGAGGCTGGCCTTTTGGCCATGCCTAGACCTTTTGTTCTTATGTATTTTCAACGGTAGAGTTTCTACACACCATAGATTAAGGTGTGGAGCTCTGCTGTTCTTCATGAATTAATGCAAAGTACTACTGTTTTTCTATTCAATTCATGCCTACTTCTTCTCTAAGATATACACTCGTTCTTCAACATGATGAATGTGATGATCCATGACATTGCTCATCATTCTCACCTATGAACGCGTGCCTGACAACCACTTCCGTTCTACATGCAATCAAGCTTGAATGTGTATCTCTTGGGTTTCTAATCTAAGATTAGAACCTTCGTGGTATAGGCTAGAATTATTGGCAGCCATTCCTGAGATTCCGAAAGTCTAAACCTTGTTTGTGGTATTTCGAGTAGGATCTGGAAAAGGATGACTGTGACGAGCTTCAAACTCACGAGTGTTGGGCGTGTGACAGACGCAAAAGGATCAATGGATCCTATTCCAACATGATCGAGAACCGACAGATGATTAGCTGTGCGGTGACAGCACATTTGGACCATTTTCACTGAGAGGACGGGAAGTAGCCATTGACAACGGTGATGCCCAACATACAGCTTGCCATGGAAAGGAATATGAATGATTGGATGAAGGCAATAGGAAAGCAGAAGTTTAGGAGGACCAAAGCATCTCCGTGCGCTTATCTGAAATTCTCACCAATGAATTACATAAGTATCTCTATCCTCTTTTATGTTTTATTCATATTTTAATTATCAATTCTCCATAACCATTTGAATCCGCCTGACTGAGATTTACAAGATGACCATAGCTTGCTTCAAGCTGACAGTCTCTGTGGGATCGACCCTTACTCACGTAAGGTTTATTACTTGGACGACCCAGTGCACTTGCTGGTTAGTTGTACGGAGTTGTGATAAAGAGTTGAGATTACAATTTTGCATACCAAGTTGTTGGCGCCATTGATGATCACAATTTCGTACACCATAATCCCTAAAAGAGACCTGACAAGGGTCCAAGAAAGAGGATTACTAAAAATAACTTAGAAGGAACCGACGCAAGGAAGTCGGTCTCAAAATCAACAAGTTATAAAAAGTAATCCCTAAAAGAGACCTGACAGGGGTCCAAGAAAGAGGATTACTAGAAATAACTTAGGAAAGACTGACATAAAGAAGTCGGCCTCCCCCAAACAAGTTACAAGAGTAATTCCTAAAATGAGACCCAACAAGATCCAAAAGAAAGGATTACTAGAAGTAACTAAAACGATGAAGTCGGCCTCCCAAAAACCTTAACGTTATAAAGGTAATTCCTAACGGAGACCTCACAAAGGTCCCAACGAATAGGATTACTAGAAATAACTTCAAGCCAACATAAGGAAGTCGACATACAAGTTCGGTCCAAGCAACTACAACCTCAGAGGAATCAAGCCACAAGCATAAAATACGAAGGCAATCTAAAGAGGTCAACAAAGCTCCAACATTCCAAAAAAAACCTAAAAGGTACCAAGACAGATGAAAACGGACAAGTTATAAAAAACATAAAGTTATAATAACAAGCTCAAGAGGCTACCAAAATCAGTCCCAAAAGCTTGGAAACCATTTTGTTTTTCAAAATTAAGTTGCTAAATAAGCAACTAAGAAAGTGTCAACAGTCAACAACCATCATTTGCAAAATAAAGAGTTTAAAAGCCCACAAGCCGGGCTATCTACACAAAAATCTAGAAACATCATGGAAGATCCGAAGGCTTCTCGGCAGCATCAACACGGGGTGAAGGAGGGCGAGTCTGAAGAGGCACAGCATCTACTATCCCGATTTAAGATCTGACAATCAGGTTCCGGTCCGGGATGACCAACCTCAGATGAAGGAGCTGAAGAAGTCGGCACAACAGAGGCTTTGGCGACAGGCACAGAAGGAGGTTCAACATCATCGTCATCAGGGACAATCTTGCCGTCCTTTACAACATTGTCCAGGCTGAAGAGAGTAAGGTCAAGCTCGGGGGCAAGACCCGAACTTGTTCCTTCAGGATCTCATAAACAGCATTTACGCTACCCACAAGGTGACCCTGGAGCTCGGCATAGTCAGCACGGCAGACTCCAACTCCTCCTTGAGACGCTGATAAACCACTATTTTATGGTTTATCTTGTACTCAATTGAGTGGTTTTTATCAACTCTTTAATCACTTATTCATACTATTTGCATGTTTTACATTTTCCTTCTAGGTTTTGAGCTATGATTGAAAACATGCTTCTTTGATCTTATATTTGCTTATTATTAATTACCTTTATTTCCATTCGATGCCGTGATTAGTGTGTTGAGTAGTTTCAGATTTTCTAAGGCAGAATGACTTAAAGGATGGAAAAGAAAACGTACAAAAATGGAAGGAAAGTGCGAAATGGAGTTTTGAAGAAACTGGCATCCACGCAATCGCATGGACGACGCGACCGCGTGCCTGGCGCGAAGAAGTAGCGACGCGGCCGCATGACTGACGCGGCCGCGCGACTTGAGCATAGCGCATTCGATGCAGACGCGTGACCGACGCGACCGCGTGACCCACGCGGATGCGTGACAGAGGCCACGTATCAGAATTTACAGAATATGCCCCCAGCGATTTCTGAAGCCCTATTGGCCCAGATCCAGGTGCAGAACACACAGACTAGAGGCTATAAAGTGGGGGAATGCATCCATTCAAAGGGAGCTCGCATTTTTTACTACTTTCCATGATTTAGATTTAGTTTGAGAGAGGTTCTCTCCTCTCTCTCTTAGGATTAGGATTTAGGACTTCTCTTAGTTTTTAAGAGTGACTCTCGATCCAGGTTTTATGTTTCATGTTTTAAGCTTCCCTTTTCACTTTTATTTATTTATTCCAGCACTTGAGTTGATTATTTACTTTTATAATTTAAATTATGAATTATTCCATGTTACAGATTGTTATTTGAATTAATGACATTTGAGGTATTTCAGTTATTGATTGCTTTCTCTTTAATTTGTGTTACCATTGTTTCCAATCTGAAGATATTCTATTCCAGCAATTTACTTTTTCCCTTTTTGGTCTTGGTTAAGAAATCAGTAACTCAACAGTTATCAAACTCAACATAATTGATAATCGTTATCTTGCTAATTGAACTGAACTTCAATAATCCTAACTTTTTCTTAGGAAATAAATAGGATTCGAAGGTCAAACTAATTAGTCTCTTGACTTTCCTTTACTTTAGTAAAGGTTAACTAAGTGGAATTTAGATTCAACTTTCATCATTGCTGAGGGAGATAACCAAGTTGGACTTCCAATTCCTTTTACCTTGCCAGAAGTTTGCTTTATAGTATTTATTTATTTTAATTGCCATTTACTTTACTTGTCATTCAAATCACTTGCTTCTCACCTTCTAAACCCCGATTACAACCCTTATAGCCAATAATAAGAACATACTTCCTTGCAGTTCCTTGAGAAGACGACCCGAGGTTTAAATACTCGGTTATCAATTTTAAAAGGGGTTTGTTACTTGTGACAACCAAAACATTTGTACGAAGGGATTTCTGTCGGTTTAGAGACTATATCTACAACGCGACTGTTTTTATGAAATTATTTACTAGCAAAAATTCCAACGTCAAAATGGCGCCGTTGCCGTGGAACTGCTAACGTGTGCCTTATTATTGGTTATTGTAAATATTTTTTCTTTTGCTTGTTTGTTTATTTTTGTTTCTCCTTTTTATCTTTATTTGCTACCACGAATTCTCACCCCTCTCGCTTCGAATTTGGTTCTAACTTTGTTGAAGGAAATAGAAGTTACAGCAGGAATATGCATCAAGGTCAGACCAATCAAGGATGGATGGAGCCAAGAGGATCTAATCAACCCTTTAGGCAGCAACACCCTCCGAGATATCCTGGACAAAGACCATTCTACCGTGCATACCCAGCTGAAGGATATGGTGGACAACCTTGTAACTACCAACAAGCCCCACCCCGTGCATATAAACCATCTTTTCAACATAACTTCGAACCACCACACTCACAAGCTTCTCTTCACCATTTGCCACCATATGATCCTTCTGTACCCCAGTACAAATCCAATCACTCCCAATCACTGCCACTTTCCTATGTATCATGCCCAAGTCCGGCAACTCGAGAAGTAGAGGTTCGCCTAAAGGAAACAGTAAATAAACTTCAAACAACCATTCGACAACTGGAGCAAACAATAATTCAATGGGTTTCTAGGCGCTCAAATACACAAGGATCAGCCACAGCCCTATGTGAACAGTCTAACGAAGAGCGTAGCATGAAGGAGATACCAGAAACTCCAGTGGACAAGACAGAGAATGAATTTGTCCTAGAACAAGTAGAAGAAGCTGTCATTGTTCAAGAAGAAGAATTGGTTGAAGATCTAGGAGATGCTGAACCTCCATGGGAATCCAGAACTAAGGAGAACTCCGTCAAGGACGCTACAGTTGATGCTAAGGAGGATATTGTACAATCTCCAAGGCAAGTTGTTTATGAAGAATCAGACGGAATAACCCATGACACAAATTCCCTTGATGATGATAGTCACAAATCTGGCTTTCTTAGTAATGAACTTGCATCCATAAGTGAATTTTCTGAGATTGAAGAATCTTCCTCAAGTGAATACGAAGACGATGTGGAGGTAGATTTCTCTCAACCTCCAATCTATGACTCAAGTGATGAGGAAGACATAGAAGACTTTGACCAGGACACAGATACAATTGTAGAGCCTTGCAAGGAAGTGGAGGAATTCACAGAAGAGCACAAGGGAGTAGAACTTACAGAACCACCGGAAACACCTATCCCAAGGCCATTACCACCTAATACAAGCTTCAAGTGGGTACAATCCTTAACCTATAACTTTACTTATTCACTTGAATATGGTTTGCTTGAAACAGATGGCTAGTTTAGAACTCTTTGCGGCTTTAAGAGTAAGAGGGAAATAGCTCGTATTCAGAGCTGGTGTACAAGGTTCAATAAGGTTCCACGCTTCAACTTGAAGTGCACGGATTGGTATCAAGCTCAATTGAATGGATCTCGGAAAATGTTTGGTCACTATGGTGAGAATATACTTTCTAAACCGCCCGGATGGAAAAATATGGATCAAAACGAAGGCGGATTTAGAACCAAGGTTTGGGATCTTGGAAAATATTCTGATATTCATCACCCAGGGAGCCTGAAAATCTGTTTGAAGCTGCTCAGAAGCTTCACATGCCTAGTTTGGGACCCCGGAGGTTGCTGGCATTCTAAACATTGGTGGAGATTTCTGGATGAATTTAAACACAAGCCACCACAGCAGGAAGCTCTTCCAATGTCCAACTTAAGGACTTTAACTAAAAGTGCTAGGTGGGAGACAACCCACCATGGTATGATCGTTCCTTTTGCAATTTTAATTTTATTTAGTTTTGTTTGTTTTTGAATTTTATTTCATTTTATTGAACCTGGAATCATGCATAGCATTTATATTAAGCATTGCATTCTGCATACTGCATTCTCAATTCAAAAAAAAAAATGCCACGCGACGCGTCCGCATCGCAAGGAGAGGGGAGAAAATAAAAACGAACAGAGAGTCACGCTGGAGCGTGGCTGGAGGCGTGCCCGTGGCACAAATCGTCCCACGCGACCGCGTCGCTGACGTGTCCGTGTCGAGTGGGAATACTAGCCTCCCACACGACCGCGTGCCCCACGTTACCGTGTGACCAGGATTTCGACGTAATAATGATGCACAGCCGAAAGTTGTGCTAGAGTGGTGCTGGACTGGCACTGGACGCGCAGTCCATCTCACGCGACCGCGTGCCCCACGCGGCCGCGTCACATCCTACTAAGTGCCCACTCACGTGATCGCGTGCCCCACGCGATCGCGACACCCAATATTTGGCAATTAATGATTTTTGAACAGAGAGTTGTGCGAGAGCGAGGCTGTCCTCGCGCCAGTAGCATAAAACGGGTCACGCAACCGCGTGACCGACGCGACCGCGTCAATCAGTTTAAGCGCAAGCCGCACGACCGCGTGCCCCACGCAACCGCGTCGCTTGCGCCGCACAGCTTATCCTAATTTGCCAAATATCTTATCTTTTCTCTCCCAATCCTAATTTTTCCTTCCTCCTTTCTTACTTAGTTCTTCTTCCCTTCTTTCCCTTCTCATTCTTCTTATCTTTTATTTTATTTTATTTAATTTATTTGCATACTTTCATTCATTGCATATTTTTATTTTTCTATTGGTGTTCAAATGTTCTTATTCAACTGTTATATCTTTTCTGGTATTATCTTGGTGCTTATGACTTGTTTTATTCTGGTTAGGTAATATTATTTAAATCAATGCCAATCTTTTATACCTGTATTACTTTTTGCATTGACATGAATTTATATTATCTCTCTTCCCCACTCTCTTCTCCATTGTTGCAATTTTGCACCACTGGTATGCCATGGCTTCTATTGTTTTCTCACTTACATGTTGAAGCCTTCATGTAAATGAGACCCTTATCATTTGGCATTAACCCACCCATACTTCTTTTATTTTCTTATCTCTATTTCTAGGTTACTCTTCTTCCCTTTTTCTTTCAGGATGGCCACCCGGAAGGGAAGCGGAAGACGTTTTACATGGGGAGACAGACAAGTCCATCTGCACAATCCTTCGAGAAAAGCAATAGTTGAAACAACTCATCCACCTGCAAATCTCAGTATGCACCGAGAACGGTGCAATCTTTAAGTGTGGGGAGGTCGATACCGATCTCCATGGGTTAGTACCTTTCTGTTTCAACACCAATGTTTTAATTTTCTTTGTTAAATTAGTTGTTGCATTTGCATATTTGTTTGATTTTATGCATCTAGTTACTACTTGGTTAAAGTAATAAAATTCTTCTAAAGACCCTATTTTTGAAAAATTTCACTAATTTAAATTGAAATTATTTTTTGTTAAATTTGTTTGAAGTTGTATTTGGAACATGGTTTTTGAGCCAAAGAACACACAACCTGTGAGATTTTAAGCTTATTTACATGGTTACATTATTTAACCATAAATATTTTATTCTTGTGTGTTTACTTCTCTATAATTGTGATCTTTACTTTGTTCCAGTCTATATGTCCAATATTTAGTGTATTTACATGCTTGCATATGATTGAGGCCATTATTTGATTTTAGCTCACTTATCCCAAATAAGCCTACCCTTTAAATCACCCTTGTCAGCCACTTTGAGCCTTGAAATCTCCATTTGTTCTATATCTTACCACATCACTAGCCTTAAGCGGAAAACAAATTAATTATCCCAATTGAATCTTTGGTTAGCTTAAAATAGTGTGTTAATTAAGTGTGGGGAAACTGTGAGAACATGGTAAGTTATGTTTGTTTCTCTACTAAAAAAAAAGAGAAAAAAGAGAAAAATCCAAAAATACTCAATAAATAAGTAAATAAGGGGACAAAATTACCCCAATATTAAGTTTAATAAAAGATCAATGCACATGTGATAAAAAAATTAAAGAAAAATTTGGTACATGAGTATGGAAATTATACAAAAGTGAGAATTATGGGTAGCTAGGCATGAATTTAAAAGTATATATAGTATATGTATATTAGGTGAGAGCTTAGGTTAATTAAAGATTCAATTTATAAAGCTCACTTAGCCATATATATATATACCTTTACCCTTACCTTAGCCCCATTACAACCTTGAAAAAGACCTCATGATGTTTGCATTGGTATATTAAATATTGTTGATTGGTTAGATGAAGAACAAGGTTTAGAAAGCATGACTAGAGAAGAGTAGAATGATTGACCCTAGACACCTTAGAGTAAGAGTGATATACACTACCAGTGAGGGTTCAATGCTTGATTCTATGTTCCCTGCTTTCATTAGCTATCTTCTTACAAGTTTACTTGTCCTTTATTGTATAATCTGAATTAGTGAAATCTGATTTATGTTTGTCTTGGAGAACTTATTTATTTTTAACCAAGTAGGTAGAAACATTTTGCATGTAGTTGCATTCATATAGATAGGATTGCATTTCATACATCCTACAATTCCTCTTCATCTTTATAGCTTCTCTTGAGCTTACCATGAGGACATGCTATTCTTTAAGTGTGGGGATGTTGATAAACCACTATTTTATAGTTTATCTTGTACTCAATTGAGTGGTTTTTATCAACTCTTTACCCACTTATTCATACTATTTGCATGTTTTACATTTTCCTTCCTGGTTTTGAGCTATGATTGAAAACATGCTTCTTTGATCTTATATTTGCTTATTATTAATTACCTTTATTTCCATTTGATGCCGTGATTAGTGTGTTGAGTAGTTTCAGATTTTCCAAGGCAGAATGACTTAAAGGATGGAAAAGGAAACGTACAAAAATGGAAGGAAAGTGCGAAACGGAGTTTTGAAGAAACTGGCATCCACGCGATCGCATGGACGACGCGATCGCGTGCCATGCGCGAAGAAGCAGCGACGCGGCCGCATGAATAACGCGGCCGCGCGACTTGAGCATAGCGCATTCGATGCGGACGCGTGACCGACGTGACCGTGCCACAAGGAAAACTCCAGATGACGTGACCGCGTGACCCATGCGGTCGCGTGACAGAGGCCACATATCAGAATTTACAGAATACGCCCCCAGCGATTTCTGAAGCCCTCTTGGCCCAGATCCAGGTGCAGAACACATAGACTAGAGGCTATAAAGTGGGGGAATGCATTCATTCAAAGGGAGCTCGCATTTTTTACTACTTTCCATGATTTAGATTTAGTTTGAGAGAGGTTCTCTCCTCTCTCTCATAGGATTAGGATTTAGGACTTCTCTTAGTTTTTAAGAGTGACTCTCGATCCAGGTTGTATGTTTCTTGTTTTAAGCTTCCCTTTTCACTTTTATTTATTTATTCCAGCACTTGAGTTGATTATTTACTTTTATAATTTAAATTATGAATCATTCCATGTTACAGATTGTTATTTGAATTAATGACATTTGAGGTATTTCAGTTATTGATTGCTTTCTCTTTAATTTGTGTTACCATTGTTTCCAATCTGAAGATATTCTATTCCAGCAATTTACTTTCTCCCTTTTTGGTCTTGGTTAAGAAATCAGTAACTCAACAGTTATCAAACTCAACATAATTGATAATCGTTATCTTGCTAATTGAACTGAACTTCAATAATCCCAACTTTTTCTTAGGAAATAAATAGGATTCGAAGGTCAAACTAATTAGTCCCTTGACTTTCCTTTACTTTAGTAAATGTTAACTAAGTGGAATTTAGATTCAACTTTCATCATTGCTGAGGGAGATAACCAAGTTGGACTTCCAATTCCTTTTACCTTGCCAGAAGTTTTCTTTACAGTATTTATTTATTTTAATTGCCATTTACTTTACTTGTCATTCAAATCACTTGCTTCTCACCTTCTAAACCCCGATTACAACTCTTATAGCCAATAATAAGAACATACTTCCTTGCAGTTCCTTGAGAAGACGACCCGAGGTTTAAATACTCGGTTATCAATTTTAAAAGGGGTTTGTTACTTGTGACAACCAAAACGTTTGTACGAAGGGATTTCTGTCGGTTTAGAGACTATATCTACAACGTGACTGTTTTTATGAAATTCTTTACTGGCAAAAATCCCAACGTCAGACGCATTACTACCCTATAGGTCGTGACATAGCTCTCCTTGTGCCTCAATACTGTGTCTTCAGCCAACCTCAGAGAAGCTGCCAAAGCAATAGAACTAGCCTTTTCGCCCTCCAACTCCTTCTCCAGCTTGGTCACTTTCATTTGGAGCTCCTCCTTCAAACCCTTCATCCTGTCGAACTGCCGCTTAGCCTCCTCCATAAAGGCCTTGGTAGCATGAAGGGGAAGATCCTGGACAGTTCGGTACATGGCAGCCCCCATATGCGGCATCTTGATACTGCTCCGAGTAATAAATTTCAAATAGTGAAGAAGAGAGACATCATCAGTAGGGATGGTACCATAAGGACCGATCTGATGATCTACAAACTCAACCGCATCAAAGTCAGGAGCATCAAGATTAAAAGGCTCAGTTGTTTTTTGTTTTTTCAGAGGAGAAGCACCAGAGATAGCAGTAGAAGCCTGCAAAGGATCAACCAAACGAACCCGGGGAGTGGGGATCATCTTTCTCGGCCCAGGAGAGCTCGGCACGGAGGGCTTTGACTGAACTTGAGAAAACCCCTCCCCGGCCGCTTTGGCCAAGATGTTCTGAGCTGCAGTAGCCTTCCTTGCCTTTTTAAAGGCCTTCATGGATTTATTATTTTTAATTATCTCTGCAAATAAACATCACAGCGAGAAACCAAGTTATGAATCAGAAAAAAAAAGAGATAAAACTCGACAAAATAAGCAAAAAACAAAAGAGAAATCGACCACTACCCAGCTCAGCTCAGAGAAGAAAGGGATTTCCCAGGAATTTCTTTGTATTAAGATGGGGAGGCTGTCCCAAATTCTCTTCCAACACAGTCACAAAGGCTTGTTCAGCCTCACCCAACATCTCCCACGTATATTTAGACACCATTACATTCTTTTGCCATTCCAAAGGAAAGGCGGGCTCATCATTCTCATCCAGAAAAAAGGGCCGAGCTCTTTCAACAGCTCGGACCCTGAAAAAGTAATTTTTGAAGTCGCAAAAAGATTCATCAAACATGGAAAAAACCTTCTTTCCTTGGGAAGCTCGGAAAGAAACCCAGGTGGCCTTCTTCTTAACCACCCCGGGCTTTGTCAAAACAAAGAGATAAAAGAAGAGGGACTGTGAAGCAGGAATATCTAGTTCATGACACAGCAACTGAAAGATTTTTATAAAACACGAAGAGTTGGGGTGAAGTTGGGATGGAGCTACATTACAAGACCACAAGAGGTTGGTTTCAAAAGGGGTAAAAGGAAGAGTAACATTCATCTGACTAAAAAAGAAGTCGTATGCATAGAAAAAGGGGCGCTCTCCAGCAATTCGGGTAGAAAAACAAACCCTTTCCTCAGAAGTGGGAGACACAAGCTCATAGTTCTTTTCATCACTACCATTACTAAAAATCCTATGAAATTGCCTAAGCTGCTGACAAAACTCAGAATCAACCAATAAAACACATAGAAGAACCATGGAATCCACCCAATCAGCCATGCCCTCAGGGACTTGGGAAGATGTCTCAATAATATTTTTGCAAGAAGATATAAGGTCAACTAGTCCTACAACAAGAAAGAAGAAAATAGATTACTAACCCAAATATCTCAGACAAAGTCAAAATCAACTCACAGCAGAGCACAACTCAAGCATACAAACAAGTGTAAAGGAAAACCCCAAGACAAGATCCAGGGGCATCCTTTGGAGGCAGTAACAGAATAAGGGCTCAAGAAAAAACAAAAAAAATCCATGAGATTAACATCCCAACAAAAAACTCTCAGCAAAGAAAAGCCCCTTTTCCAAAAAGCAACATCCCGAGAAGAAAAGAAAGTCATTACCCTAGAAAGCTACAAATCAAATAAAGTCGTCAAAATAACTACCTTCCAAATTCACAGTCTTAGCTTATCAGCAAACAGAACTACCAAGCAGCAAAACGTATCAAGAAGAAGTCATCAAAGACGCCACCTTTTTCAGAGAAATAGATCCCCCCCAAACAAGCAAACGACACAAAATCAAAACGAGCCACCAGAGAAATTGTTACTTTCTACAAATGTTCATAAGCAAAATTACTGTTCATATCCAAAGTCATCACAGTTACCAACATGGCAAAAAGACATCAAAGGAACAATCTTTTAAGGAAAGCAAAGGCCTCAGTGACAACATGCATCACAGCAAAATCAAAACTTTACCAAAAACCGAATGCAAGGCGACGAAGGAAGTAAAAAAGCGGAAAGAAGAACCAACCTGGAAAAAGTAGAAAGTTGCGACGAAGTTGAAGATAGAAGATGGAATCAGGAGTCGCCCTTTCACAATAAGGAAAGCACTAATAATCGCCAAGCAACGTCACATGAAGAAAAGCAAAAACTGCAAACTTCAGGTGAAAACGGAAAGAGAGAAAGAAAAGGGAAGTTACGGAGAAGAGAAACCGTTTTTCCTGAGTGTGAAATTCAAAATAGAGAGGCTAAGAGAAAAGGGTAAATTAAAAACCAATTAATGAGGATATTAAACCCTCGCATATTCCCAAGGCTAAGAGCGCTAAATGCAAAAGCGCGCGCTTCTAAGGAGAAGCAAAAGAAAACGTTCCACATCCAAAAGAAGACTCATCAAGGAGGAAATTGACAGAATGCTCGAGTTCGGCTTCACCAGAAAAAGGTCCGAAGTCCTAAAACTAAGACTCGACCTCAAAGGAAAGACCAAGCTCGAGCAGGGGCACTGTTCATACCCTGGGTCAAGCTGTCCGACCCAGGATGATTAACAACAAAGCGACTAACCTCTTCAGGTCAAACCATTCGACCTCTTCTCAAAGAGCTTGGCTAAATCACCAGGAAAGCCCAAAAAAGGGCCCAAATAGAGGAACACGACCCAAATCCAAAGGCAGCCTAAGCCTACAGAGAGAAGGGCGGTTCCCTTGAAAGATAAGCTGACCTCACCCAAAGATAAAGATAAGATAAAATAACTAACTTATCTTATCTAAAAAGGTCACTCCACGCCATTATAAATACACTGGAACACCTAAGTATAACTCATACTCTGATTCTACTAAAAACCTACTTAATACCCTTGCTAACTTAAGCATCGGAGCCCCTTGCAGGTACCACCACCCTCCGGTGACAAAGGATCAGCAGCATTGTCAGTCCAACAAGTCGGACGCACCAGCTCCGGCCGCCATCCACCAGCCGAACACGTCAGCTCCGACCAGCACAGAAGTTCTCGTCCGAGATCGACCTACAGTTTCAGGTAACCCTCGAAATAGAAGTTGAATTGATGTTTTGGAGTTTAATGCAAGAAAGGAATAAGCTAATAGTGTGAATGAAAATCAAGCTATATAAAAGCCTTGGCTAGGGGTAAGAGTTGGACTTCCTATCATCATAATCTTCATCAATTGTGACCACAATTAGTTATTGCTTCACTTAGTTAACCTCTAGTGTGAGGAAAGTCAAGTGAGAGTAATCAATTTGGATTCACAAGTCCTAGTCTAACCCTAGGGAAGTCTAGCTTTAGTGACATGCAAATCAATTAGCAATCTCCAATTGATAATCAACAAAAGACATTGATGATTCAAGTGTCTCCAATACCTTAACCCACAAGCCAAGAATGAAAAGTCTACTCCATAGCTAAAGTTGGCATTTTCTCAAACACTTGGAGAGCAAGGATGAGAGACATTGTAAAATTGAGAATAAACTTGCAATTAAAGATATCCACTACTGATGCATGGAAACTTGTCCTTTAACAAATCTCCCTCGGCAAGTATACCGAATTGTCGTCAAGTAAAAACTCACAATAGAGTGAGGTCGAATCCCACAGGGATTGATTGGTCAAGCAACTTTAATTGGAAGAAGGTTCTAGTTGAGCTAAGCAGAAATTGGGTTGAGAATTGCAGGAAATTAAATGGCGGAAAAGTAAATTACAGAAAATAAATGACAGAAGGTAAATTGCAGAATCTTAAATGGGGAAGGGGAGTTTAGCATGAAAGTAAATAGTAGAAAGTAAAGAGAATAGGTAAGATCAGAAACGGGGAGTTCATTGGGCTTAGGAGATGTTGCATTCTCCGGATCAAGTTCATTTTCATCTCTTCCTCAATCAATGCATTCATTGATCTCCTTGGCAATCTTAAGTGATTGAATTCCAATTCCTTGGTAATTCAATCTCTCAAATCAGATCAATAGCCAATTCCTTGGTCTAATTGCTCATGAGAAGAGATGAAGTGTGGTCACTGATTATACCACATGTATTTCCAAATCAAAGTTTTGGGAGAATTATATGTCACCATATCTGCCCAAACCCCAATTTGGTCCAACATGAGAAAGCAATTCTAGCATGATCTCTTCATTCCTCTTCCAAGGTTCAGAAGAGATCCAAGTATGAATAGCTTCTTTTCTAAGATAACTATTCAATTGGATGAAGATTGAAAGCTTTCTAGTAAAATCAAGAGAAAAGAGAGAAGAAGGATAATGAAAACTATTATTGATCCATCAAATTACAACAGAACTCCATAACCCAATGAAAGGGGTTTAGTTGTTCACAGCTCTGGGAATGAAAAGCATAGATGGAGAGTACATTCTCATAATTAAACTAAAAGTTGCAGAGAAAGTAAAATACAGAAAGTAATTCTAATAATGCCAAAAAGCTCTTCCCTTTTTCTAATTCAAAACTACCCCTATATATACTACTCTTCTGATCTTCTAGTTGGTTCTTCAAGTCTTGGATATGGGCCTTTGGATCTTGAGTTTGAAGCAGTTATCCTCTTCAGTGGGCTTAGCTTTACTTACAGAGAGAAAATGTGAAGCAGGCAGGGACTTTATCTTAGTACGTTAGTGGCGTTAACGTTAAGTAAAAGTGTGGGTTCGAGAACATTAGTGACAATCACCTTTTTGACTAACGTTCCTAACCCAGGGATGATCTACGTTAACTTCAACGTTAATGGCACCAACGTGACTACTAACGTTGCCTCTTGGTCCTTCGCACACGTTATTGGGACTTACCTTTTCCAATAACGTTGAGAGTCCTCCCTTCCCCCTACGTTAGAGTTCACATTAGTGTGGCTAACGTGACCTTTAACGTATGCTTGCCAAATGTTCGAGAACGTTAGTGACACTTACCTTTGTCACTAACGTTCCAAAACGCCCCTACTTCCCACGTTAGAGTTCACGTTAACTAGGTTAACGTGGCTTCTAACGTGGTAGTGATAGCCATCTCCAACGTTAGTGACAAAGGTGAGTGTCACTAATGTTGGCTCATCATTCTTTTCTCCATGTTAGCTTCCACGTTAACTAAGTTAACGTGGGAGTTAACGTTGTTCATAGTGGCTCATTCCAACGTTAGTGACAAAGGTGGGTGTCACTAACATTGGCGATTCTTTGCTCCCTCCACGTTAGAGTCCACGTTAACTAAGTTAACGTGGCAACTAACGTGGCTCAAAGTGGCTTAGTCCAACGTTAGTGACAAAGGTGAGTGTCACTAACGTTGGCCCTTCTTTTGCATCCCCACGTTAGAGTCCACGTTAATTGAGTTAACGTGGCTCTTAACGTGGCCAATATTAGCATGGTCCAACGTTAGTGACAAAGGTGAGTGTCACTAACATTGGCTTCCTTTTCTTCTTCCACGTTAACTACCACGTTAATGTAGTTAACGTGGCAATTAACGTGGGCTATGATGGCTTCGAGGACGTTATTGGCGATTACTTTTCTCATTAACGTTGCAAGCTAGCTCCCCTTCCACATTAGAGGTCACGTTAGTTAGACTAACGTGGCTGCTAACGTGGTTCTTCCTTGCTTCCTTTGTCCTAAAATCAAGCAGTAGAGTGCATCAAAGTTCTAGTCCAAGTCATGAGACATGCATCATCCAATTTTTCATTTAATTCATGCATAATTCTCATGAAATCATGTAAAGTGCACAATGTTTGCTTGAATCAAGATGTAAGTGAAATTCTACCCAAAACTTGCTTATTTCCTAAGAAAGTGCATGAAACTACCCTAAAACCATAAAGAAAAGGTCAGTGAAACTGGCCAAAATGCCCTAGCATCACAACACCAAACTTAAAGCTTGCTTGTCCCTAAGCAAGTACTGGAACAAGAGAATGATGAATGGAATGCCAAGAGATATGAGTCATTATTGTGGAAGTCATGTCCTTGGTTTTATGGCGGTTTCATGTATAACAACTTAGGTTCATTCCTTCAATGGCTTTCAGGCCTTTATCATGTCCTGGAATACTCACTTGATTGCACCCTATGAGACTTTTATTCATTGATCATTTTGTCTTTCCAAGGTTTATTTCTTCCTTAGGCTAAGTGTTCTGTGAGGGGGCGACTCTTTAAGATAAGCTTTCAGCCAACACTCCCGAACCAGTTGGTTCAAGGTGCTAGGTGTTGAAGCACCCCTAAGGACTTACTCCCTCAAGTCTCTCTCCCCCATACATGCACACTACAGGCACATGGTTTGTTATTTTCTTCCCTTGAGGTCTTGGTGTCCAGCACCTCTTTGGGTTACTAAATGTTCTATAGCAAGGTTGCTCTTGATAGTGGATTTTCAGTTGATAATCCCGGGTTAGTTAACCCAAGTTACCAAGTGATGAAGCACTCCTAAGAACTTATTCATCCAAGCAGATCCTTGGTACAAGAGCACCACAAACACATCCCTCAAGATTCAAGCCCTTGGTGCCTAGCCTTATTTTTTATTAACTTTTCTTTCTTTTTCAACTCTTATTCTTCTTTTCCTTTTTCTTATTAGGATCTTATTATTTAGCTAGTCTCATGGGGTGTGTTTCAAGCATATGATTTAGGACAGATAGTTGCCTTCCCACCTTGTTGGTGAACCAACTTAGCTAAGTGATTACTACACCACAAATCTAAGAACTTACTCCACAAATTGAACTCCACTCTGGTCTTTCATAACATCTCATTTTATTTTGCTTAAAAAGGAAAAGCATACAATAAGTAAGATAGAATTGAAAACAGGCAATTTGACTAGCAATCATAGACCTAAGCAAGGAGAATACCAAAAATAGAATTGAAAATTCTAAACTACCATGGAAGCATGTTCTATTTCATACATGATTTCCCTTATTTAAAACTTGAAAAAGATGGGACAATGAGGGAACTCCACCACCTTTTAATCATGGGGTTGCCCATGCTCTCCCTCTTGCTTGTCCTCTTTGCGTCCACTTGTGCTTCCTTGTATCCTTGCTAGTCTGGCTCTTTTCCAGTCTTCAAGTGCCTTCCTTACTGATTCATGACTCTTCTCCACCCTTTCTTCTTTTAGAGCTTGATGATGCCATGAGTAAGAGTTGATGTGTGAAAGTGTTGAGGGGTTGTGGATAAGTGGTGGAATTTGGTTAGGTTTGGATAGGATGTACCTTGAAGAATTGTACTTCGAGAGTGAGAAGTTTGAAGAAATGGTTGCTGGAATGTGAAGGGAAGTACGGACTAGGAATCACTTATATAGGAAAGTGATGAGTGAATGAAAGGTGTGGATTGATGGGGGTGGTTGTGTGATGGACGGATGGGGTTTAGCATGGGATGAGCACAAGGATCATCAACTTTATGATGGTGTTGGTTCAGTTTCCAAGCTTGTTCTTTTTCCAATGTTGCATGGCGAGAATTCCCAATGCAATCCCCTTGAAGACACGTGTACAATCCTCTCCTTTTGTGGTAGCCGAACCTTTCAACTGTCCCATCAATTCTCCTACAAAATAAAAGAAATGTGATTAAAAGAAAACTTGTGGAAAGTGGCAGCAAAATTAAAGAATAACTACTTTTTAAAGTTTTTGTTTCTAACTACTAAGTGCTGTTCATGAGTGCACACCAACTGACTAACTCAACATCCATGTATGCAACATTGACAACACCAAACATAGTTTGGTGCCATGTGGTGTAAAAGATTTGTTCAAAGCCCCTAAGAGTGACATGATATGGGTTACATTTATGTTTTCTTAGTGTGCCTTCAACACCAAACTTGTTCCTCACTATATGTTGCACAAAAGGATTCATTCAAGTGCATGTCAAGTTGAGTTGAAATCCCTGAACCTTGCTTTATTAACTACTTTTAAAAGCATGTAAAACATGGGTTGCCTCCCATGAAGCGCTTCTTTAGCGTCACTAGCTTGACGTTCTGCCTTTGTCATGGTGGTTGGTAATGCTTCAGATCTTTCCCTCTTGCAGTAAACCTATATCTATTGGCTTCATCAATGATCTCCACATGTTCTAGGGAGAGAACTTTGTTGATGGTCTCATATGATTCTGGTGGTTTTGGCTCCACTTGAGTTTCCTTTAGCTGTGACAGCAGCTGATTCTCTTGTTCATCACCCAAAGGAATTCCAGGGTGTACAGCTTGTGCTTCAATGCTTTTTTCTCCCGCCATTGCTCTGTCATGCTCTGCCCTTAGTTCCTTGCCTTCCTGACTTGCTTCTTGTGAGGGTTTGAAGACGTTGAAGGTGAGTTATTCGTCATGTATCCTCAGTATTAGCTCTCCTCGCTCCACATCTATGAGCGCTCTGGTTGTAGCTAAGAATGGTCTTCCCAATATGATTGGGTGAAGGTGACTTTCTTCCATTTCCAGTATGACAAAGTCTGTGGGAAGGAAGTAGTTCCCAACCTTCACCAGCATGTTTTCAACCACTCCAATTGCTTGTTTTTGAGTTTTGTCCGCCAGCCTGATGACTACGTCTGTGGGCATCAGCTCATTGATTTGCAGCCTCTTCATAAGGGATAAAGGCATTAAGTTGATGCTTGCTCCCAGATCACAGAGTCCTTTGTCAAACATTGTTTCTCCTATGGCACAGGGGATGTGAAAACTCTCTGGGTCCTTCCTTTTTGTAGGCAGCTCTGGTTGAATGAGAGCACTGCACTCCTTGTTCATCACCATGGTTTGTCCTCCCTTGAGTGAGCTTTTCCTGGTCAGCAGCTCCTTCATATACTTGATGTATGAGGGCATTTGTTTGAGAGCCTTGATGAATGGTATATTCACATGGAGGGATGCAAATATGTCAAGAAACCTTGAGTATATTCTCTTTTCTACACCACCATTTAGTAATTGGGGAAAGTGTGCATAGAGCCTCAGCAACTCTTTCTGCGTAATTGTGGTTTCTTGAGGATTCTCTTCCTGCTTTCCTTCTGATGAATCTTCAGATTGTTCTGATGGTTTGTTCAGCTCTTCCTCAGTCTCCTTATCACTTATAGTAACCATCTTGCAATCTTTCCATCTAACTTTATTTGCTTCACCTCTTGGATTTTTCTCTGTGTCACTTGGGAAGCTATCAGTAGGTTTGGAAATCTTCTCAGATAGGTATCCCACTTGAAATTCCAGCTTCTTGATGGTGTCTCCCTGATTCTTGATATTGGCTCGCACCTCCTCTTTGAACACCTTGTTATCTTGAATCTCCTTGCATATGCCTTCAAGTAGAGTCTCAATCCTTGATGGTCTTTCTTTCGATGATGGAGAGTTGAGATTGGAGGGATGAGAAGGGTTATTTTGGTTTTGGTAATGATGTGGAGAGGTGTTGTTAGGGTTGTGTTGATATGATCTCTGTGTGGAATGTTGGTGAGCTGTATTGTTGTTGGGGTTGCGACGTCTCTGATCTTGGCCTTGATCTTGTTGATTTCCCCACCCAAAGTTTGGGTGGTTCCTCCAACCAGGATTATATGGTTTGGAGTATGGGTCATGGTGCTGCCTGGGTGAATTCCCAATGTAGTTGGCTTGTTCCTGATCACCCTCTGCTTCTTCATTCACTCCTTCTTGGGTTGCTGCTACTTGATTCCTCTCCATCTTCTTGGTGAAGTCAGCTAATTGCTTGGTAATCATCTTGTTTTGAGCTAGTAGTGCATCCACATTGTTTAACTCCATCACTCCTCTAGTGTTGCCTCTTTCAGAAGCATAGAAGTAGTCATTCTCTGCTACAGTCTCAATGACATCTATGGCTTCTTCAATGGTCTTCTTCTTGTTCAGAGATCCCCTAGATGAATGGTCTACTGCCTTCTTTGATTTAGATGAAAGACCTTCATAGAAAATGTGCAACTGTACCCATTCATTGAACATATCTTGCGGGCATCTTCTTGTCAGGTCCTTAAACCTCTCCCATGCTTCATATAGAGTCTCACCATCTTGCTGCCTAAAGGTTTGTACCTCAGCTCTCAACCTGTTGATCTGTTGAGGAGGATAGAATCTTGCCAAGAACTTGTTCACCACATCTTCCCAGGTTGCTAAACTCTCCTTCGGAAAGGATTTCAGCAATTTAGATGCTTTGTCCTTGAGTGAGAAGGGAAACAGAAGTAGTCTATAGGTGTCAGGATGAACACCATCCAACTTCATAGTTTCGCATATCCTCAGGAAGGTGGTTAGATGTTGATTGGGGTCTTCTAGGACACTTCCTCCGAATGAACAATTGTTCTGAACAAGGGTGATGAGCTGTGGCTTTAGTTCAAAGTTGTTGGCATGTATGGTTGGCCTTTGGATGCTACTCCCACAGTTTCCTGGGTTTGGGTTGATGTAAGAACCCAGAACTCTTCTCTCTTGCCAGCCTGATGTGCTGGACCTTCTCTGCCATGGTTGTGAGCCTTTTTTTCATGATGGTTTTCCATATTCTCATCCATGTCTGGTTCAAAGTACTCTTCCTCTTCCTCAGCACCAACTGCTCTCTTTCCTCTTGCTTCCCTCCTTAATCTAAGGAAGGTCCTCTCAGGTTCAGAATCAAAGGAAGTTGAAGCCCCGCTTCTTCTACCTGTCATACAACCAACAAGGAACAAGCAAGAGAGATAGATGAAAACAGTAATTTCTACAGAAATGCTGTTAGTGTGAGTGATGCAATATATCAAACAGTTAGTGAGTTAGTGATTGAATTGTAAACAACTAAGAAAATGGGTAGGGGAAAGGGAAGAAAATAGCCAAATAGAAAGTAAATTACTCAAATAAACTTAAATCAAACAAAATAAAAACAAATGCTCAATCTAGTTATCCACCAATTTAATCAATGTAGATAAAAAAAATCAATCCCCGGCAACGGCGCCATAAACTTAATGCACGGAAACTTGTCCTTTAACAAATCTCCCTTGGCAAGTATACCGAATTGTCGTCAAGTAAAAACTCACAATAGAGTGAGGTCGAATCCCACAGGGATTGATTGGTCAAGCAACTTTAATTGGAAGAAGGTTCTAGTTGAGCTAAGCAAAAATTGGGTTGAGAATTGCAGGAAATTAAATGGCGGGAAAGTAAATTGCAGAAAATAAATGACGGAAGGTAAATTGCAGAATCTTAAATGGGGAAGGGGAGTTTAGCATGAAAGTAAATAGCAAAAAGTAAAGAGAATGGGTAAGATCAGAAATGGGGAGTTCATTGGGCTTAGGAGATGTTGCATTCTCCGGATCAAGTTCATTTTCATCTCTTCCTCAATCAATGCATTCATTGATCTCCTTGGCAATCTTAAGTGATTGAATTCCAATTCCTTGGTAATTCAATCTCTCAAATAAGATCAATAGCCAATTCCTTGGTCTAATTGCTCATGAGAAAAGATGAAGTGTGGTCACTTATTATACCACATGTATTTCCAAATCAAAGTATTGGGAGAATTATATGTCACCATATCCGCCCAAACCCCAATTTGGTTCAACATGAGAAAGCAATTCTAGCATGATCTCTTCATTCCTCTTCCAAGGTTCAGAAGAGATCCAAGTATGAATAGCTTCTTTTTCAAGATAACTACTCAATTGGATGAAGATTGAAAGCTTTCTAGTAAAATCAAGAGAAAAGAGAGAAGAAGGATAATGAAAACTATTATTGATCCATCAAATTACAACAGAGCTCCATAACCCAATGAAAGGGGTTTAGTTGTTCATAGCTCTGGGAATGAAAAGCATAGATGGAGAGTACATTCTCATAATTAAACTAAAAGTTGCAGAGAAAGTAAAATACAGAGAGTAATTCTAATAATGCCAAAAAGCTCTTCCCTTTTTCTAATTCAAAACTACCCCTATATATACTACTCTTCTGATCTTCTAGTTGGTTCTTCAATTCTTGGATTTGGGACTTTGGATCTTGAGTTTGAAGCAGTTATCCTCTTCAGTGGGCTTTGCTTTACTTACAGAGAGAATGTGTGAAGCAGGCAGGGACTTTAGCTTAGGACGTTAGTGGCGTTAACGTTAAGTGAAAGTGTGGGTTTGAGAACGTTAGTGACAATCACCTTTTTCACTAATGTTCCTAACCCAGGGATGATCTACGTTAACTTCAACGTTAGTGGCACCAACGTGACCACTAACGTTGCCTCTTGGTCCTTCGCACACGTTATTGGGACTTACCTTTTCCAATAACGTTGAGAGTCCTCCCTTCCCCCTACATTAGAGTTCACGTTAGTGTGGCTAACGTGACCTTTAACGTAGGCTTGCCAAATCTTCGAGAATGTTAGTGACACTTACCTTTGTCACTAACGTTCCAAAATGCCCCTACTTCCCACATTAGAGTTCACGTTAACTAGGTTAACGTGGCTTCTAACGTGGTAGTGATAGCCATCTCCAACGTTAGTGACAAAGGTGAGTGTCACTAACGTTGGCTCATCATTCTTTCCTCCACGTTAGCTTCCACGTTAACTAAGTTAACGTGGGAGTTAACGTTGCTCATAGTGGCTCATTCCAACGTTAGTGACAAAGGTGGGTGTCACTAACGTTGGCGATTCTTTGCTCCCTCCACGTTAGAGTCCACGTTAACTAAGTTAACGTGGCAACTAACGTGGCTCAAAGTGGCTTAGTCCAACGTTAGTGACAAAGGTGAGTGTCATGATGCCAAGGCATCTTAGGCTAGTTTCACTAGCATTTTTCTGTTATTTTTAGTTGTTTTATGCATTTTCTTGAGCCTTAAGTAATCATTTGGGCCAAATAGTCATGCTTGTCTTAAATCATTCAAACATGAAGATTTTGATGCAAATTCCATGAGTTTTTAGTTATATTCCTTGAATGCTATGAATGAAAGATTTCTCATGAAATTTTGCAAGACTTTGATGCAGTTGTTTGGATGATTTCAGGGAAGAAGAGGCTAGGCAAGGAAGCAACAAAATCAATAAAGGAAGCTTGAATATCACATGTGGAGTTTAAGTTCCAGTTTAAGCTTAAACTGGAGCTTAAACGCCAAAACCATGAGAGCTAAGGAAATGCTGAAAGTGGCGTTTAACCTCCAGTTTAACCTTAAACTGGAAGTTAAACGCCAGAATTAGAAATGCACCAGGGAGCATTTCCACGTTTAAGCTCCAGTTTAACCTTAAACTGGAGCTTAAACGTGTTCGACTATTTTTTCTCCTCCAGGGTTGCTTTCTCATTTCCACGTTTAAGCTTCAGTTTAACCTTAAACTGAAGCTTAAACGTGCTCGAGCTTGTGCCTCCAGGGAGTGCCAGCGTTTAAGCTCCAGTTTAAGCTTAAACTGGAGCTTAAACGTGTTATATGGAACAGCTTGACCATGCCTTCTTCAAACATAAATAACTTGAGCTACAAAACTCCAAATGAGGTGATTCAAAATGCATTGGAAAGAAGACATCTAGAGCTTTCCAAGCATATATGGCATGCATGGTGGATACTAAAAATTGAGGGAGAAAACAGCCCCGTAATGTGCATAGAAGAGCATAGTACCAACATGCAATCAGGCCAGCTGACCTCTTCACCTTCCATGGAGTATAACTCGAGTTGTAGAACTCCAAATGATGCGCTTCCAGTTGCATTAGAAATTAGACATCCAGAGCTTTCCAACGATGTATAGAAGTATGGGGTAGACAATGCAACTGAGCTCCCAAAATTGGCATTTTCGAGCACGTTTAAGTGACTTAAACGTTGGCTTAAACGCTGTCAAACCAACCAGCAACCTTGTCACCTTCAATCAAGCATAACTTGAGCTATAGAGATCCAATTGAGGTGCTTCCAGTTGCGTTAGAAAGCTGACATCCATAGCTTTCCAACGAGGTATAATAGTCTATATTTGGCATCAAATTGGCAAGGTTGACAAGAGAACAAAGTGACGACTCAAGAAAGGGGGGTGCAACGTTTGAGTGTAGTTTAATGGATCATTATCCTTTTTGGATCAATTATGTCACTCTACCCTTCAAGCAAGCAAGGCCCATCAACAACACCAAATCAAGGCCACAAGAATCATCTAGAATAGTTTATTTTCATTTGATTGTAATTTGCTTTGAATTTCATTTTCATTTTGTAATTTAGGGAGCCTATTTAAAGGCCTTAGTTTCTGCATTTGGGAGAAAGGGGGATTGAAGGGGAATCCAGCCCCTGGGGGGGAACTTGTACACGGAGAACTTGGGATCATTTTCTTTTAGTTTTGGAATTGAATTCAGAGCTATGACTTACTAAACCCCTTTCATTGGGTTAGGGAGCTCTATTGTAATTCAATGAATCAATAATAGTTTTATCTTCTTCTTCAATCTTTTCTCTTGAATTTTGTTAGAAAGCTTCTCGATCTAATTCCATTGGGTAGTTGTCTTGGGAAAGAAACTACCCATAATTGGAATCCTTTGGAACCTTGGGAAAGGAATGGAGGATTCATGCTAGAGAAGCTTTCTCACCGTGAATTGGATTGGGGTTTGGATGGATATTGTGACATGTAATCCTACCAAATTGTGGTTCATGAAACTGTGTGGTATAATCAGAGATCGAGCATCATCTCTTCTTATGAACATTTAAACCAAGGGATTGGGAATTTGTTTGTTTTTAGAGAGAATTGGTGAGCCAAGGGATTGGGATCCAATCATATAAGATTGCCAAGCAAAATTCAATGAATGCATTGGTTGAGGAAGGGATAAAAGTTGTTTTGATTCGGAGATCTCAATATCTCCTAACACCCAATGAACTCCCCATTTCTGATTTACCACTTTCTCTTTACATTCTGCAATTAAATTCATGCAATCACCCCCATCCCTTTTAATTTCAGCAATTTAGCTTCTCGCTCTTTAATTCATGCAATTTTACATTCCGCAATTCTCATCTAAATCTTGATTCCGCTCAACTAGAACATACTTCTAATCCGAATTGCTCACTCAACCAATCCTTGTGGGATTCGACCTCACTCTATTGTGAGTTTTTACTTGACGATAACCGGTGCACTTGCCGGAAGGAATTTTGCCGATCGTGCAATTTCCTAAATCGTAGCATATCAAGTTTATGCACATCAAGTTTATGGCGCCGTTGCCGGGGATTGGTTTTCGATTGACAATTCTCCGATTGGAAGTTAACTAGATTGAGCAATTTTTCTTTTCTTTTGTTAATAGTTTTTGTTTCAGTTTATTACTGCTAATTTCTGCAAATTTTAATTTGTTTTCTTTGCTTATTCACTTGTTAGCATACTAACCACTAGCTGTTTGTGATATTGCCTCACTATGGAATTTCCACTATCTTTGGATGAGTATTGTTTGAGACTGAGCACATTGCAAAAAAGAAAGGAGTATCCATCATCTTTTGGTCAATCAAAATTCATGAGAAACTCTCCACCACCACAGAATGATTCATGTTATTATGCTCATGGTGGGTGGGAGTATCAGGAACAGGAAATGGGGTACTTCCCAGAGCCACAAAATGGTCCATGTTTTGGTGAATTTGATCACTACTCAAGTTGTGGCTGGGAAGATCAAAACCAAAGAGATTTCACTTATTCACACCCCATTCATCAAGAGCCATCACCTCTGAATTATCCAACCTCACCTCCTAGTTTTACATATCCAAATTCTTCATCACTTGAGCATTTCTCAGCACAAAATTCCTTCTCAAATTCATACAATTCATTTCACTATCCACAAGACTCATTCCACTACACACAAGAGTCATACCACTACCAACACTCCAACCAAAGACTCTATCAGCCCACACAAAACACATACTCCCAGCCACCATATCACAGCCAAGATAATCAACCTCATCAACCCAATCCGAACCAATCACTTCATGATCAGTTAACCAGGATAGAAGGAATGCTTGCAACTATGGGCAGAGATGTGGCCGATTTGAAAAGCTTTAAGGAAGAAGTGATATCCAACTTACAAAATCAAGGTGCTGCCATTCAAAAGCTAGAAGCACAAATTGGATATCTATCAAAGCAAATCTCTACCCACAATTCTTCTAGTGATACCATGGCAAACCCAAGGGAGGAATCAGAAGAACAAGAAAGGGAGAAAGTCAATCAAGGGAGATCACACTCCAATGAAACAGAGAGTTGCAAAGAGGAAGGGTTCATTGAACCACAAATTCAGGAAGCTTTTGATGAACAGGATACTCCAACTGTCCAACAACAACCAAGTTCTGAGATCAATGATGTGAAGGCAGTAGAAACAAGCACCAAAATGAGGATTGTGACCGAGAAACAAAGGACCATATCCATGAAGAAGAGAAGGTCGAAGAACAATCCAACTCCTGAGCCAACAAGCAAGTTCACTCAAGCCAATCACAAGGGAAAGCTTACTGGAAAGAGGCATTCACAACAAGGGGCACTAACTAGCTCCTTTATCCACTTGAAGTCATTCCTCTTAACAAACTGGAGGAAGAGGAAGAAAGTCAGGAACAGCATGTCAAGCTAATGACAGTAAACGAGCGTTTGTTGGGAGGCAACCCAACCAAAGGTAGTTTTTCTTTTCTAGTTATTTCAATAAAAGAGTTAAGTAGATTTATCTGTATTGCAAGGAGCTAAGTTTGGTGTTGCACACCAAAACAATTCAAGGGTGAATGTGAGATTCTAAGTTTGGTGTTCTACCAAAAACTTCATTAAAAGCACATTTCTACCTCAGCATGACTAGTCACTAGCTCCAACCAATCAGGGAAACTACTTAAACAATAGTTTAATTTCTAGTTCATAGTTTCTTTTTCTAGTTCATAGTTATTTTCTTAATAAAAGCACATGAGGTTTTCTGCATATGATCCAAATTGCTGCATATGGCAAGGAACTAAGTTTGGTGTTCACACACCAATCTAAGTTCAGAGGCCTACAAACATACATGCATGCTAACCAATTCTCAAAGTGCTTGGGGAACAAGCAACTTCTAATAGCTTTGCAGGAAGACAATCAATCTCATGGAAGGAATATACATCATCATCAAAGAGAACACCAAGGCTAGGAAGGATGATGAACAACAAAGAAGATGCTAAAAGGTTGTATTGTCACTTAATTGCTTGTACTTTGAATTGCTGATATTGGAAGTTTGCATGCACCCCTGCTTTAAGTTTGAGTCATTGCAGTTTTTGTTTGTCTGTTTGTTTAATTTCCAAATAAGTGATAGTCTAAGTGTCTGGATAAACTTCACTTGCTTAAATGTATGCTTGCCATGCTTGTTCTGTTTCCAAAAATAAAAGAAAAGTTTGAACAAAAGTAACTTGGCTCAATTAGTGACAAATCAAGTAGAATTAAAGTGGTGGTATGCATGCTTGATTGTTTAGTCAGATCACTAGAAATAGAGTGTAGAATTATCAATTTTTGTGTAGAAATTGAAAACTGTCTATGGATCTTGATGAATAAATGTCTTTGGCCATGAAAAAGAAAGAAAAAGAAGAAGAAAAAGCCACTGAAAAAGGGCAACCAAAAAGCAAAAAAATTGAGAAAATAAGCTAGGCACCAATGGTTTGAACTTCTGAGACAAATGCCTGTGGTGTTTATGTATTAAGGATATGCTTGGATGAATAGGTTCTGAGGAGTGTTTCAACACTTGGTAACTTGGGTTAACTAACCCGGGATTATCAACCAAAAGTCCATTATCAAGAGCAACCTAAATACAAAACATTTAGTCACACAAAGAGGTGCTGGGCACCAATGTCTCAAGAAGAAATGTGAACTAAAATGCCTGTAGTGGATATGTGTAGTGCACTGATAAGAAAAAGAAAATGCCAAAGGCTTGTGCAACACATGACACTAAGCAAACAAGGAGCAAAGGAGCTCTAAGAAAAAGAAAAGAAAAACAAAGAAGAGAAAAGTGCCAAGGACATAAGAATAACAAGAGGCCATAGCAGTGTTTGATGGATGCAATGAAAAAGTGATAATCTTACTTGATAAGAATGAAAAAGTGATGCTGCAACTTTCTGCATAAAACCCTTCTGATGAACTTCAAGTGCTTACTAATATAGCCAATGTAATTGCTTTCTGTTTCATACTTTCTTCTCAAGTAACTCAGGACTTGCTTAAGGACAAGCAAGTATTAAGTTTGGTGTTGTGATGCCAAGGCATCTTAGGCTAGTTTCACTAGCATTTTTCTGTTATTTTTAGTTGTTTTATGCATTTTCTTGAGCCTTAAGTAATCATTTGGGCCAAATAGTCATGCTTGTCTTAAATCATTCAAACATGAAGATTTTGATGCAAATTCCATGAGTTTTTAGTTATATTCCTTGAATGCTATGAATGAAAGATTTCTCATGAAATTTTGCAAGACTTTGATGCAGTTGTTTGGATGATTTCAGGGAAGAAGAGGCTAGGCAAGGAAGCAACAAAATCAATAAAGGAAGCTTGAATATCACATGTGGAGTTTAAGTTCCAGTTTAAGCTTAAACTGGAGCTTAAACGCCAAAACCATGAGAGCTAAGGAAATGCTGAAAGTGGCGTTTAACCTCCAGTTTAACCTTAAACTGGAAGTTAAACGCCAGAATTAGAAATGCACCAGGGAGCATTTCCACGTTTAAGCTCCAGTTTAACCTTAAACTGGAGCTTAAACGTGTTCGACTATTTTTTCTCCTCCAGGGTTGCTTTCTCATTTCCACGTTTAAGCTTCAGTTTAACCTTAAACTGAAGCTTAAACGTGCTCGAGCTTGTGCCTCCAGGGAGTGCCAGCGTTTAAGCTCTAGTTTAAGCTTAAACTGGAGCTTAAACGTGTTATATGGAACAGCTTGACCATGCCTTCTTCAAACATAAATAACTTGAGCTACAAAACTCCAAATGAGGTGATTTAAAATGCATTGGAAAGAAGACATCTAGAGCTTTCCAAGCATATATGGCATGCATGGTGGATACTAAAAATTGAGGGAGAAAACAGCCCCGTAATGTGCATAGAAGAGCATAGTACCAACATGCAATCAGGCCAGCTGACCTCTTCACCTTCCATGGAGTATAACTCGAGTTGTAGAACTCCAAATGATGCGCTTCCAGTTGCATTAGAAATTAGACATCCAGAGCTTTCCAACGATGTATAGAAGTATGGGGTAGACAATGCAACTGAGCTCCCAAAATTGGCATTTTCGAGCACGTTTAAGTGACTTAAACGTTGGCTTAAACGCTGTCAAACCAACCAGCAACCTTGTCACCTTCAATCAAGCATAACTTGAGCTATAGAGATCCAATTGAGGTGCTTCCAGTTGCGTTAGAAATCTGACATCCATAGCTTTCCAACGAGGTATAATAGTCTATATTTGGCATCAAATTGGCAAGGTTGACAAGAGAACAAAGTGACGACTCAAGAAAGGGGGGTGCAACGTTTGAGTGTAGTTTAATGGATCATTATCCTTTTTGGATCAATTATGTCACTCTACCCTTCAAGCAAGCAAGGCCCATCAACAACACCAAATCAAGGCCACAAGAATCATCTAGAATAGTTTATTTTCATTTGATTGTAATTTGCTTTGAATTTCATTTTCATTTTGTAATTTAGGGAGCCTATTTAAAGGCCTTAGTTTCTGCATTTGGGAGAAAGGGGGATTGAAGGGGAATCCAGCCCCTGGGGGGGGGGAACTTGTACACGGAGAACTTGGGATCATTTTCTTTTAGTTTTGGAATTGAATTCAGAGCTATGACTCACTAAACCCCTTTCATTGGGTTAGGGAGCTCTATTGTAATTCAATGAATCAATAATAGTTTTATCTTCTTCTTCAATCTTTTCTCTTGAATTTTGTTAGAAAGCTTCTCGATCTAATTCCATTGGGTAGTTGTCTTGGGAAAGAAACTACCCATAATTGGAATCCTTCGGAACCTTGGGAAAGGAATGGAGGATTCATGCTAGAGAAGCTTTCTCACGGTGAATTGGATTGGGGTTTGGATGGATATTGTGACATGTAATCCTACCAAATTGTGGTTCATGAAACTGTGTGGTATAATCAGAGATCGAGCATCATCTCTTCTTATGAACATTTAAACCAAGGGATTGGGAATTTGTTTGTTTTTAGAGAGAATTGGTGAGCCAAGGGATTGGGATCCAATCATATAAGATTGCCAAGCAAAATTCAATGAATGCATTGGTTGAGGAAGGGATAAAAGTTGTTTTGATTCGGAGATCTCAATATCTCCTAACACCCAATGAACTCCCCATTTCTGATTTACCACTTTCTCTTTACATTCTGCAATTAAATTCATGCAATCACCCCCATCCCTTTTAATTTCAGCAATTTAGCTTCTCGCTCTTTAATTCATGCAATTTTACATTCCGCAATTCTCATCTAAATCTTGATTCCGCTCAACTAGAACATACTTCTAATCCGAATTGCTCACTCAACCAATCCTTGTGGGATTCGACCTCTCTCTATTGTGAGTTTTTACTTGACGATAACCGGTGCACTTGCCGGAAGGAATTTTGCCGATCGTGCAATTTCCTAAATCGTAGCATATCAAGTTTATGCACATCATGTCACTAACGTTGGCCATTCTTTTGCTTCCCCACATTAGAGTCTACGTTAATTGAGTTAACGTGGCTCTTAACGTGGCCAATATGAGCATGGTCCAACGTTAGTGACAAAGGTGAGTGTCACTAACGTTGGCTTCCTTTTCTTCTTCCACGTTAACTACCACGTTAATGTAGTTAACGTGGCAATTAACGTGGGCTATGATGGCTTCGAGGACGTTATTGGCGATTACTTTTCTCATTAACGTTGCAAGCTAGCTCCCCATCCACGTTAGAGGTCACATTAGTTAGACTAACATGGCTGCTAACATGGTTCTTCCTTGCTTCCTTTGTCCTGAAATCAAGCAGTAGAGTGCATCAAAGTTCTAGTCCAAGTCATGAGACATGCATCATCCAATTTTTCATTTAATTCATGCATAATTCTCATGAAATTATGTAAAGTGCAAAATGTTTGCTTGAATCAAGATGTAAGTGAAATTCTACCCAAAACTTGCTTATTTCCTAAGAAAGTGCATGAAACTACCCTAAAACCATAAAGAAAAGGTCAGTGAAACTGGCCAAAATGCCCTGGCATCAACTACAAGAGATTAACAACAATCAAACAATTGACAAGTAGGAACATGAGTTACCTCAATGCATTAATGAAAATAGAAGTAATAACATCCAAAAGTTAAGATCCACAAGTAACTTGAACAACAAGAACTAAATTGAGAGTAGGAGAGTTTAGATCCACAACTTGAAACAATGTAGAAGTGAATTAACAATAGATCTCACCAATGAATCCAAGAGAATTCCAAATTGAGAAGCAAAACTCTAGAGAGAATCTAGAGTTTCTCTCTCTACAAAATGTAACTTCCAAAACTAACTAGAAAATATCTAAAAATGAGTGAATCAATTAGAGTCCATTCATCCCTTGGTCTTCCTATGGGTTTTGGTGCCAAAATTAGTTCCAATTGGGCTCCACAGCTCCTGTGAAATCGCTCAGCATGTTTTCACTAAAATAAAATCACTTGCTAGCACCGACGCGTACGCGTACAGCACGCGTGCGAATCCCTGGGGTTTTACAATCCACGTGCATGCACAAAGCACGCGTGCGCGTCCATGAGGTTCTGGGCCAGCCATGCGAACGCGCCGGCTTCTAGCTTGGCTTCTTCGTGCCGATCTTGGTAGCGCGCATCCACGCGTACGCGTCGCTGCTCAAACTCCAAATATCCAATTTCCATGCTCCTTCCATTCATGCATGGTTCCTTCCTCTCTTCTAGGCCATCCTTGCCCTAAAAACTCTGAAATCACTTAACGCACAGATCACGGTATCGAATGGTAATAGGAGAGGATTCAAATATGGCATATTTAGTGTGAAAGAGGCATGTTTTCATCCATGAAGCAAAATCGGGAAGGAAACACAAAACCATGCATTTTCTATGAATAAGTGTGAAAGAATATTGATAAAATCCTCAAAATCCATACAAGATAAACCCTAAAAAGGGGTTTATCAACGGTCCCGAGAAGCCAGAGGCATTCCAAAACACCAACAACTCATATCAAATCCTAGAATTTACACTAAACCAGAAATACGGTGACTATAACAAAGGATTTTAATCTAACCTTTCGTTTTTTATTCTCTATAAACCTCCAAATCACCAAGTAGAACAAACCTCAATGCCTCCTTCACCAGCATAAGGGATCTCTCAGAAATAAATACAAATAAGACAAACAAGGAAAACACAGATATAGATAGCAGATACAACAAATAGATCAGGTAGCAGTTAAATACAGTTAAGCAAATAGGCAAGCCAAAACAAATGCATACTAAAAAAAACCTACAAGTGCATATGATGCATGTCTACCCTAAGAACGATGAGTCTCATCTGTCGATTATATAGCAAAAATCCAACATATCTGGTAGCTAACCCGAACATTGTCTCTCTATTGCACATTAACATCTCAGCACATTAGCTGGCCATTAGAGGGAGAGTGCCTTATCACCATCAGCAGGAATACGTGTCCTGTCACCGAAAGGAGGGAATATGTACCTATCTACAGGTGGCAAGCAGGGAAACCCTGATGCCAGGGCATCTTAGCCTAGTTTCACTAGCCTTTTTCTTTGTTTTTAATAGGTTTTATGCACTTTCTTGAGTCATAAGTAAGCCATTAGGGTAGAAATTCATGTATGCATATGTTCATTCAACCATGAGTATTTTAATGTAATTTCATGATGATATATGCTATGATTACTTGTATGCTAAGAATGATAAGAAATCTCATGATTTTAGCAAAGCTTTGATGCATTCATTGGTTGATGATAGGTGAAGGAAAGCATGGAAGAAGATTGAAGAAGGAAGCTATAAAGGATCAAGAGGAAGCAACGTTGGTGGCCAAGTTTGACCACTAACATTACCTCAAACGTTGGAAGAGAAACAGAGCTCTTCTCTGTAACATGGGTGATGCTCACGTTGGAGGTGGCGTTGGGGATCCAACGTTAACCCCAACATTGTGAGAAAATGATCAATTCTGGGGCTGAAAACTTTTTGAATGGCGCGTACGCGTCCTTGACGCATACGCGTGAAAAAGCATTTTTTAACATCCGCGCGAAAGCATGCAGCACGCGTACGCATCATTGAGTGATTTTGACCCATTTGTGTGGAAGCGCACGGTACGCGTACGCACCACAAACTAACGTTGGGGGTAGAATGTAAATGACGGAAAGTAGATTGCAGAATCTTAAATGGGGATTTGGGAATATGAGCATAAAGATAAATGGCAAAAAATAAAGAGAATGGGTAAGATCAGAATGGGGGATTCATTGGGCTCAGGAGATGTTGTATTCTTCAGATCAAGTTCATTCTCATCTCTTCCTTAATCAATGCATTCATTGATCTCCTTGGCAATCTTAAGTGATTGGATTCCAATTCCTTGGTAATTCAATCTCTCAAATCTTGATCAATAGCCAATTCCTTGGTCTAATTGCTCATGAGAAGAGATGAAGTATGGTCACTGATTATACCACATGTATTCCCGAATCAAAGTGTTGGTAGGATTATATGTCACTATATCCATCCAAACCCCAATTTGGTCCAACATGAGAAAGCATTTCTAGCATGATCTCTTCATTCCTCTTCCAAGGTTCTGAAGAGATCCAAGTATGAATAGCTTCTTTTCCAAGACAACTACCCAATTGGATGAAGATTGAAAGCTTTCTAGTAAAATCAAGAGAAAAGAAAGAAGAAGAATAATAAAAACTATTATTGTTCCATTAAATTACAACAGAGCTCCCTAACCCAATGAAAAGGGGTTTAGTTGTTCATAGCTCTGGAAATGGAAAGCATAAATGAAAAGTACATTCTGGAAAATAAAACTAGAAATAGCAGAGCAAGTAAAATATACAGAGTGTAGTTATCTAAAATGCCAAAAGCTTTTTTTACTAGTTCAAAACTACTCCTATATATACTACTCTTCTGATCTTCTAGCTGGCTCTTCAAGTCTTGGATATGGGCCTTTGATCTTGAGTTGAAGCAGTTATAATCTTCATTGGGCTCAGCTTAGCTTGCAGAGAAAGTGTGAGTTAGGCATGGATGTTAGTTAGGACGTTAGTGGTGTTAACGTTAAGTGAAAATGTTGGTTTGAGAACGTTAGTGATGATCACCTTTTTTACTAACATTCCAGACCAAAAATGATCCACATTAACTTTAACGTTAGTGGCACTAACGTGACCACTAACGTTGCCTCTTGGTCCTTCGCAAACGTTATTGGCATTCACCTTTTCCAATAACGTTGCGAATTGCCTCTTTTCCCTACGTTAAACTTCACGTTAGTATATGATGCCAGGGCATTTTGGCCAGTTTCACTGACCTTTTCTTTACTATTTTTAGGATAGTTTCATGCATTTTCTTAGGAAATAAGCTAGTTTTGGGTAGATATTCACTTACACCTTGATTCAAGCATACATTGTGCATTTTACATGATATCATGAGGATTTTGCATGAGTTTAGTGACAAATTGTATTCTGCATTACCCATGACTTGGACTAGAACTTTGATGCACTCTATTGCCTGATTTCAGGACCAAAAGAAGCAAGGAATGGGAGGTAACTTGCAAAGTTAATGAGAAAAGTGACTGCCAATGACGCTCTCAAAGCCATCATTACCCACGTTAAGAGTCACGTTAACTAAGTTAACGTGAACTCTACTGTGAAGAAGGAAATTTGAGCCAACGTTAGTGACACTTAACATTATCACTAATGTTGGCCAATGCTCACAAGTGGCCACGTTAGAGTCCACGTTAACTTAGTTAATGTGGCCTCTAACGTTAAAAGGGGGAAAGGAAGCAAACGTTAGTGACATTCAACATTGTCACTAACGTTGGCCTAAGTGCACAATGCCACGTTAACTCCCACGTTAACTTGGTTAACGTGGAAGCTAACGTGAAGAGGCAAGAATGGTCGACAACGTTAGTGACACCCAACATTGTCACTAACGTTTGAAGCAACCACACAACCCTAAGGAGCCACGTTAACCTCCACGTTAACTTAGTTAACGTGGAGGCTAACGTGAGAGAAGAAGGTGATGGCCAACGTTAGTGACACTCAACATTGTCACTAACGTTGGAAGGAGCCACACAAGCCACTATGAGCCACGTTAACTCCCACGTTAACTTAGTTAACGTGGAAGCTAACGTGGATGAGTGAATGATTAGCCAACGTTAGTGACACTCAACATTGTCACTAACGTTGGGGATGGCTAAGCATGGCCACGTTATAAGCCATGTTAACCTAGTTAACGTGGATTCTAACGTGAGACATAGGGTCACATTGGAACGTTAGTGACAATGTTGAATGTCACTAACATTCTCGAAGGATGGCAAGCCCACGTTAAAGAGCCACGTTAACTAGGTTAACGTGGGCTCTAACGTAGGAGCAATGGGGGCTTTTCAACGTTATTGGGAAAGTTAAGTCCCAATAACGTGTGCGAAGGACCTAGAGGCAACGTTGGTGGCAACGTTTGGGCCACTAACGTTGAGGTTAACGTGGCTTTTACTTAGGAACGTTAGTGAGAAAGTTGATTGTTACTAACGTTCTCGAACTCATATTTTCACTAAACGTTAACGTCCTGAGCTAAAATCTCTGCCCATTTCACACTTTCTCTCTGCAAGTAAAGCCAAGCCCAAATGAAGAAGAGAACTGCTTCAAACTCAAGATCCAAAGGCCCAAGACTTGAAGAGCCAACTAGAAGATGAGAAGAGTAGTATATATAGGAGTAGTTTTGAATTATTTTGGGAGTTTTTACTGGGAGTTGGAAAATAGCATAGAACTACTTCCTGTATTTTACTTTCTTTGCTCTTCTAGTTTTCATCACGTATTCTCCATCTTTGTTTTCACTTTCCAGAGCTATGAACAACTAAACCCCTTTCATTGGGTTAGGGAGCTCTGTTGTAATTTGATGGATCAATACTAGTTTTCATTATTCTTCTTCTATCTTTTCTCTTGATTTTACTTGAAAGCTTTTGATCTTCATCCAATTGGGTAGTTATCTTCGAAAAGAAACTATTCATACTTGGATCTCTTCTGAACCTTGGAAGAGGAATGAAGAGATCAAGCTAGAAATGCTTTCTCATGCTGGACCAAATTGGGTTTGGATGGATATGTAACTATAATCCTCTCAATGCTTGATTTGGGAAATGCATGTGGTATAATCAGTGACCATACTTCATCTCTTCTCATGAGCAATTGACCAAGGAATTGGCTATTGATCAAGATTTGAGAGATTGAATTACAAGAAATTGTAATTCAATCACTTAAGATTGCCAAGGAGATCAATGAGTGCATTGATTGAGGAAGAGATGTAAATGAGATTGATTCGGAGAATGCAACATCTCCTAAGCCCAATGAACTCCCCATTTCTGATCTTACCCATTCTCTTTAATTTCTGTCATTTACATTTATGAGCAATTCCCCCATTCCCATTTAAGATTCTGCAATTTACTTTCTGGCATTTACTTTCCCGCATTTAACTTTCTGCAATTCTCAACTCAATTTCTGATTCGCTCAACTAGAACATTCCTCTAATTAAAGTTGCTTGATCAATCAATCCTTGTGGGATTCGACCTGACTTTATTGTGAGTTTTTACTTGACGACAAATTCGGTACACTTGCCGAAGGAAATTTGTTATGAGACAAGTTTTCCGTGCATCAAGTTTATAGCGCCGTTGCCGGGGATTGATTGTGCATCAACAATGATTAGATTGGAGGATAACTAGATTGAGCATTTTATTTTTGTTTGATTTAAATTTCTGTTTGAGTTATTTACTTCCTGTTTTAGTTAATTTCTTCCCTTCCCCCTACTTTTTTTTTGTTATTTACATTTCATCTCACTAACCCACTAACTGTTTGATATATTCAATCACTCACACTAACAGTAATTCTGACAGATATACTTTCTGCACCTATTCTCTTTGCTTGTACTTGTTGGTTGTATGACAGGGAGAAGAAGCGGGGCTTCAACTTCCTTTGATTCTGAACCTGAGAGAACCTTCCTTAGACTAAGGAGGGAGGCAAGAGACAAACGTGTAGTTGGTGCTGAAGAAGAGGAGGAACACTTTGAGGAATACTTTGAACCAAACATGGAAGAAAACATGGAAAACTATCATGAAGAAGAGTCTCACAACCACGGCGGAAGAGCTCGAGCAAATCATAGTGGGGAGGATAGAAGAGTTTTAGGCTCTTATATCAATCCAAACCCAGGAAACTGTGGAAGTAGCATTCAAAAGCCAACCATCAATGCCAACAATTTTGAACTGAAGCCATAGCTCATCACCCTTGTGCAGAACAACTGTTCATTCGGAGGAAGTGTTCAAGAGGACCCAAATCAACATTTAACCACCTTCCTGAGAATATGTGACACAGTAAAGTCTAATGGTGTTCATCCTGACACCTATAGACTGCTTTTATTTCCATTCTCACTCAGGGATAAGGCAGCCAAGTGGCTAGAATCTTTCCCAAGGGAAAGCTTGACAACTTGGGAAGACGTGGTGAACAAATTCTTAGCAAGATTTTACCCTCCTCAAAGAATCAATAGGCTGAGAGCTGGGGTCCAAACCTTCAGGCAACAAGATGGTGAGACTCTATATAAAGCATGGGAGAGGTTTAAAGACCTGACAAGGAGGTGTCCACCTGACATGTTCAACGAATGGGTGCAGCTGCATATTTTCTATGAAGGGCTCTCTTATGAGTCAAAGAAGGCCGTAGACCATTCATCCGGAGGATCTTTGAACAAGAAGAAAACCATTGAGGAGGCTATAGATGTCATTGAAACAGTAGCAGAGAACGACTACTTCTATGCTTCCAAAAGAGGGAACACAAGAGGAGTAATGGAGCTAAACAATGTAGATGCTCTGTTGGCCCAAAACAAGCTCATTACCCAACAGCTGGCTGACCTCACCAAGAAGATGGAGAGGAACCAAGTGGCAGCAATCTCCACTTCATCAACAACCCAAGAAGGAGTGAATGAAGAAGCAGAGGATAGTCAGGAGCAAGCCAACTACATTGGGAATTTACCTAGGCAAAACCATGATCCATACTCCAAGAATTACAACCCTGGATGGAGGAATCACCTAAACTTTGGGTGGGGAAATCAACAAGACCAAAGCCTTGATCAAAGACGCCCAAATCCAAACAATTTCACATCTAGACCATATCAACATCCCAATAACAACACCTCTCCACATTCATATCAAGGCCAGAACAACCCTCCTCAACCTGACCTATCATCATTTGATGAAAGAATCTCAAGGATTGAAAATCTACTTGAAGGCATATGCAAGGATATCCAAGACAACAAGGTGTTCAAGGAGGAAGTGCGAGCCAGTTTCAAGAACCAGGGAGACACAATCAAGAGGTTGGAATCTCAAGTAGGATATCTCTCTGAATAAATTTCCAAACCCACAGATGGATTCCCAAGTGACACAGAGAAGAATCCGAGAGGTGAAACAAAGAAAGTAAGATGGGAAGATTGCAAGATGGTCACTTAAGTGATAAGGAGACTGAGGACAAGCCAAGCAAGCTGTCAGAACAACCTGAAGATACCTCAACAGAGAAGGAAGAAAAAGAATACCAAGAACCAGAAATATCAAAACAGGAGCTGCTGAGACTCTATGCACCTTTTCCCCAACTGCTCGATGGTGCTGTGGAGAAGAGAATATACTCAAGATTTCTTGACTTGTTTGCATCTTTGCATGTGAACATACCATTCATCAAGACTATCCAACAAATGCCTGCATATATCAAGTATATGAAGGAGCTGCTTCCTAGGAAAAGCTCACTCAAGGGAGGCCAGACTATAGTGATGAACAAGGGGTGCAGTGCCCTCATTCAACCACAGTTGCCTATGAAAAGAAAAGATCCAGGGAGTTTTCATGTCCTCTGTGCCATAGGAGAAACAATGTTCGATAGAGCACTCTGCGATTTGGGAGCAAGCATCAACTTAATGCCCTTAGCCCTGGTGAAGAGACTGCAGATCAATGAGATATTGCCCACAGATGTGGTCATCAGGCTGGCTGACAAAACTCAAAAATAAGCAATAGGGGTGGTGGAAAATGTGTTGTTAAAGGTTGGGAAATACTACCTCCCAACAGACTTTGTCATCTTGGACATGGAAGAGAGTCACACTCACCCAATCATATTAGGAAGACCATTCCTAGCTATAGCCAAAGCACTCATAGATGTGGAGCGAGGGGAGCTAATATTGAGGATCCATGATGAACAACTCAGCTTCAATGTCTTCAAACTCTCCCAAGAAACTGACCAAGAAAATAAAGAACCAAGCACAGATCGTAACGAGATGCTGACAGAGGAAGCAAACATTGAAGCACAACCAGCCAAACTGGGAAAGCCCTTGGTTAATGAACAAGGAAATAAGCAGCTGTCACAGCTCAAGGAAAAGCTGGAGGAACCTAAACCACCAGAAACATGTGAAGACAACAACAAAATTTCCTTAGAAGAAGAAGCCACAAAGAGCAAGGCAACATCAAAAGGGACAAAGAAGAAAGTACCAAGGGGGTGGAGGAACAAGAAGATCCCTACGGAAGACTTCTCTCCAGGAGATAAAGTGATCTCAGCTTACTTCCCAGATATCCCTCCTAATCTCCCGACTGTACCATCTCAGTTACCTAAGGTCTTCACTATTAACAGAGTCCTCTCCTTGGAACATGTGGAGATCATTGATACAACCAATGGATATAAGTCCAAGGCAAGAGGGGAGGACTTGAAGCATTATCAACCTCCCTGATGAAGGAAAAACATCAAGCTAGTGACGCTAAAGAAGCGCTTCATGGGAGGCAACCCATGTTTTATTAGCTTTTACTAGTAAATAAGTCAATATTCATAAATTCCAACCCAAACTTGGTGACGTTCTTATATTGCAGTATATATAGTGAAGAACAAGTTTGGTGTTCAAAGCGTACCAAGAAAGCATGAATGCAACAGAGAGCATGCTAGTCTTGGAGCTTTGAACAGAACATTTCATCACAGTACTTCAAATTAAGTTTGGTGTCACCCCATGGTGCCACCAAAATGCATATAAGGATACACAGTTAGTTAGTTAGTTGGAGTTCATGAATAAACAATCTAATCTTTTCTTTGCTTTATTAGTTATAGCCGTAAAGGCTAAATTGTCTTTTTGATATTATGTCTTACTTTTCTTATTTGATCTTTATAGGGAAAGGAAAGGAGCATTAAAGGAGATTGATTGGACAATTTAATGAGAAAGGTTCGGCCACTTCATGAAGAGGGCACTATACACGTGCCTCAAAGGGGAATGCATTGGGAATGGTTGCCATGCAACATTGGAGGAAGAACAAACTTGGAAAGCGAACCAACTACATCATAAAGTTGAGAATCCTTGTGCTTACTCCATACACAACCCCATCCGTTCATCATACACCAACCCCATCAATCCACACCTTTCATCTCTTCATCACTTCTCTATATAAGTGAATCAAATCCACACCATCTCCACATTCGAAATTCATACCCCTTGCACTTCACTTTCCAGAAACCAATTCTTCAACCTCCCACTCTCTAAATCCCACATCTCTTCCCTTCACTACACCCGTTTTTCTTTAACTTCATTCATGGCATCATCAAGCTCCAAGAGGCAGAAGATGAAGGAACCAACGGAGAACATTCCCTTCGACGAGAAGAGATTCAAGACTACCTTCCATGAACGAGAATTTGAGCGGATAAAGCTCAAAAAGATACTGCCCGAGTTTACCTTCCAAATCAATGAAGATGAATGCCCACAGATTCGGGAGAAGATTGAAGAAAGAGGGTGGCAATTGCTTACCAATCCAGAGGGGAAGATCAATGCAAACCTCATCAAAGAGTTCTACGCAAATGTGGTCAGAGAAGACAAAACCAGGACCCCAACCTTCAAAAGCTATGTAACAGGAAAGGAGGTAGATTTCAGCCCAAATGCTATAATAAGAACTCTTCACCTGAAATCACCACATTTTGATGAGCCTAGCTATCATGCAAGGATAAGTAAAAGCCAAGACAATGATGAGCTCACTGAGATAGTGACTGACATCTGTGCTATAGCAGTGGACTGGGAGAGGTATGGAGATGGGAGACCCCGGTTCATCAAGAGGGGAGACCTTAGCCCAGAAGCCAAGGGGTGGTTTGAACTCGTGAGGAGGTCTATTCTCCCAGCTGCGAATAATTCAGAGGTAAATATTAATCGAGCAACTATGGTACATTGCCTAGTACAAGGTGGAGAAATCAACGTACATGAACTTATAGCTGAGGGAATTCAAGATTCAGCTGAGAAGCTTGAATCAGGTGCTAGGCTTTGGTACCCCAGCACCATTCTCCGATTGTGCACAAAGGCCAAAGTGATTTTTGAGGATAGTAATCCAGACTGGGTTAACCCAGGGAGGCTAATGACAACCCAGCGTATGGCCTATACCACACTTGCTCAGCAACAAAGAAGGCCACAAATAGGGAAACTAAAAGCAAAGGAAGGAGCTCACCAAGAGGAGTCTCATGAGGAAGAATATCAACAGGGAGAGCATCCTTACCCAGCCGATTTGAATATGAATCACCTTCTAAGAGCTATTGAAGATTTGGGGATGAGACATATGGAAGGACAAGAGCAAATATTGAACTGGATGAGCCAACAAGAAGAGTGGAAGAAACAACAAATGGAGCAGCAACAGGAACAATACTCCCAGCTCACTCAAGCCATCCACCAAGTTACTGAGAGGCAAGAACGTCAAGATAAGCATTGGCAGGAACTCAATCAGCGACAAATTGCCCAGATGAAAACATTCAATGAGTTCACTGTGCTTAATGAAGGACGGCAACTACATCGGGAGGAGTTCTACGTCAACACTCAAGCCAAGTTGAACTACATGTCCAGTAATCTGCATAATCTACACTATGCCATCCTTACATATGATGAGGTCCAAAAGGATTTTGTAGAACAAGAGGAAAAGAAGGTGAAACAGCAAAAGAAAACACTCAAGAAGAAGATGAAAGATGGTGGTTTCTGGAAGAAGCTGCTTGGAAAAGGCAAGGGAAGTGGGAGCACAAGCAATCAAGAAGGAGAGCATGGACATCCACAAGAGTAAAAGGTGGTAGAGTTCCTTCTTTGTTCCATCTTTCTCTATGTTTTAAATAAGGAAGATCTTGTATGAAATAGAACTTGCTTCCATGTTATGTTTAAACCTTTTTCAATTCTGTCTTTTAAGTTTTTGGTATTGAAGAAGGTCTCTGTGTGCTAGTCTTTATGTTACTACACCGTCTCCTTACTTAATTGTATGTTTGTCCCTTTAAATCAAATGAAAAAGAGAATGAGTGTGTTTTAAAAAGACCAGAGTGGAGTTCATAATATGGAAGTGCATTCATGAGTTTTTGGTGTGATCATAAATTAGCTAAGTTGGTTCAACCACAAGGTGGGAGGACAACTATCTGTCATGAATACTATGCTTGAGACACACCCCATGAGACTAGCTAAATAAGAAGATCCTAATAAGAAAAAGGGAAAGAACAATCAAAGTTGAGGAATAAAAGAAAAAGACTAAGCAATAAGGCTAGGCACCAATGGTTTTAAATCTTGAGGCATGTGTCTGTGGTGTTCCTGTGTGAGGGATCTACTTAGATGAATAAGCTCTTAGGGGTGCCTTATCACTTGGTAACTTGGGTTAACTAACTTGGGATTATCAGCTGAAAATCCACTATCAAGAGTAACCCTCACCACAGAACATTTAGCAACCCAAAGAGGTGCTGGACACCAAGGCCTCAAGAAAAGAAAAAGAATAAACTATATGCCTGTGGTGTGCATGTATGGGGGAGAGACTTGAGCAAGTAAGTCCTTAGGGGTGCTTCAACACCTAGCACCTTGAACCAACTGGTTCGGGAGTGTTGGCTAAACGCTTATTTTAAAGAGTTGTCCCTTTACAGAACACTTAGCCTAAGAACACAAATAAGCCCTGAAATAACAACAAAAGGATCAATAAATAAAAGTTTCATGGGATGCAATCATAGTGAGTATTCTAGGATATGATAAAGGTCTGAAAACCAGGAATGAACCTAAGTTGCTATGCATGAAACCACCATAAAACCAGGGACATGACTTCCACAAGAATGACTCATTCCTCTTGGTATCCCATTCATCATTCTCTTGTTCCAGTACTTGCTTAGGGACAAGCAAGCTTTAAGTTTGGTGTTGTGATGCCAGGGCATTTTGGCCAGTTTTACTGACCTTTTCTTTACTATTTTTAGGATAGTTTCATGCATTTTCTTAGGAAATAAGCTAGTTTTGGGTAGATATTCACTTACACCTTGATTCAAGTATACATTGTGCATTTTACATGATTTCATGCGGATTTTGCATGAGTTTAGTGACAAATTGTATTCTGCATTACCCATGACTTGGACTATAACTTTGATGCACTCTATTGCCTGATTTCAGGACCAAAGGAAGCAAGGAATGGGAGGTAACTTGCAATGTTAATGAGGAAAGTGACTGCCAATGACGCTCTCGAAGCCATCATTACCCACGTTAAGAGTCACGTTAACTAAGTTAACGTGAACTCTAATGTGAAGAAGGGAATTTGAGCCAACGTTAGTGACACTTAACATTATCACTAACGTTGGCCAATGCTCACAAGTGGCCACGTTAGAGTCCACGTTAACTTAGTTAATGTGGCCTCTAATGTTAAAAGGGGGAAAGGAAGCAAACGTTAGTGACATTCAACATTGTCACTAACGTTGGCCTAAGTGTACAATGCCACGTTAACTCCCACGTTAACTTGGTTAACGTGGAAGCTAACGTGAAGAGGCAAGAATGGTCGACAACGTTAGTGACACCCAACATTGTCACTAACGTTGGAAGCAACCACATAACCCCAAGGAGCCACGTTAACTTCCACATTAACTTAGTTAACGTGGAGGCTAACGTGAGAGAAGAAGGTGATGGCCAACGTTAGTGACACTCAACATTGTCACTAACGTTGGAAGGAGCCACACAAGCCACTATGAGCCACGTTAACTCGCACGTTAACTTAGTTAACGTGGAAGCTAACGTGGATGAGTGAATGATGAGCCAACGTTAGTGACACTCAACATTGTCACTAACGTTGGGGATGGATAAGCATGGCCACGTTATAAGCCACGTTAACCTAGTTAACGTGGATTCTAACGTGAGACATGGGGGCACATTGGAACGTTAGTGACAATGTTGAATGTCACTAACATTCTCGAAGGATGGCAAGCCCACGTTAAAGAGCCACGTTAACTAAGTTAACGTGGGCTCTAACGTAGGAGCAATGGGGGCTTTTCAACGTTATTGGAAAAGTTAAGTCCCAATAACGTGTGCGAAGGACCCAGAGGCAACGTTGGTAGCAACGTTTGTGCCACTAACGTTGAGGTTAACGTGGCTTTTACTTAGGAACGTTAGTGAGAAAGTTGATTGTCACTAACGTTCTCGAACTCATATTTTCACTAAACGTTAACGTCCTGAGCTAAAATCTCTGCCCACTTCACACTTTCTCTCTACAAGTAAAGCCAAGCCCAAATGAAGAAGAGAACTGCTTCAAACTCAAGATCCAAAGGCCCAAGACTTGAAGAGCCAACTAGAAGATGAGAAGAGTAGTATATATAGGAGTAGCTTTGAATTATTTTGGGAGTTTTTACTGGGAGTTGGAAAATAGCATAGAACTACTTCCTGTATTTTACTTTCTCTGCTCTTCTAGTTTTCATCATGTATTCTCCATCTTTGTTTTCACTTTCCAGAGCTTTGAACAACTAATCCCCTTTCGTTGGGTTAGGGAGCTCTGTTGTAATTTGATGGATCAATACTAGTTTTCATTATTCTTCTTCTATCTTTTCTCTTGATTTTACTTGAAAGCTTTCGATCTTCATCCAATTGGGTAGTTATCTTGGAAAAGAAACTATTCATACTTGGATCTCTTCTGAACCTTGGAAGAGGAATGAAGAGATCAAGCTAGAATTGCTTTCTCAAGCTGGACCAAATTAGGTTTGGATGGATATGTGACTATAATCCTCTCAATGCTTGATTTGGGAAATGTATGTGGTATAATCAGTGACCATACTTCATCTCTTCTCATGAGCAATTGACCAAGGAATTGGCTATTGATCAAGATTTGAGAGATTGAATTACAAGAAATTGTAATTCAATCACTTAAGATTGCCAAGGAGATCAATGAGTGCATTGATTGAGGAAGAGATGTAAATGAGATTGATCCGGAGAATGCAACATCTCCTAAGCCCAATGAACTCCCCATTTCTGATCTTACCCATTCTCTTTAATTTCTGTCATTTACATTTATGAGCAATTCCCCCATTCCCATTTAAGATTCTGCAATTTACTTTCTGCCATTTACTTTCTCGCATTTAACTTTCTGCAATTCTCAACTCAATTTCTGATTCGCTCAACTAGAACATTCCTCTAATTAAAGTTGCTTGATCAATCAATCCTTGTGGGATTCGACCTCACTCTATTGTGAGTTTTTACTTGACGACAAATTCGGTACACTTGCCGAAGGAAATTTGTTATGAGACAAGTTTTCCGTGCATCAGTATAGCTAACGTGACCCTTAACGTGGGCATGCCTAATCTTTGAGAGTGTTAGTGACACTTACCTTTGTCACTAATGCTCCAAACGCCCCTCCTTCACATGTTAGAGTTCATGTTAATTAGATTAACGTGGTGGTAATTGCCATCTCCAATGTTAGTGACAAAGGTGAGTGTCACTAACGTTGGCCTATCACTCCTTGCTCCATATTACCCTTCACATTAGTGGTATTAACGTGACCACTAACGTGGGCAATCTTGGCCTGTTCCAACGTTAGTGACAAAGGTGAGTGTCACTAACGTTGGCGATCTCTTCTAGTCTCCACGTTAGAGTTCACGTTAATTAGATTAATGTGGCTCTTAACGTGGCTTATGTATGGCCTTTGGGAACGTTAGTGGTATTCACTTTCACCACTAACGTTGGAGCTCTTCTTTTCTTTCCACGTTAGCTACCACGTTAATGAAACTAACGTGGCAACTAACGTGGGCTATGATGGCTTTCGAAGGCGTTATTGGCGATCACTTTTCTCATTAACGCTACAAGCTTATGCCCATTCCACGTTAGTGGTCACGTTAATTAGACTAACGTGGCTACTAACGTGGCTCTTCCTTGCTTCCTTTGTCCTGAAATCAAGCAAATAAAGTGCATCAAAGCTCTATTCCAAGTCATGAGATCATGCATTATCCAATTTATCATGCAATTCATGCATAATTCTCATAAAATCATGTAAAGTTCACAATGTTTGCTTGAATCAAGATGTAAGTGTATTTCTACCCAAAACTTGCTTATTTACTAAGAAAATGCATGAAACTACCCTAAAATAGTAAAGAAAAAGTCAGTGAAACTGGCCAAAATACCCTGGCATCACCATCTTCAAACCAATTTTCTCAAGGCCAAAAGCCCAATTGAAGGCTTGAAGATCAATAGAAGAGAGTATATAAATATCTTAGAATTTAAGTTAGAGTGGACCTTTCGACCTTTTTCTTTTTTTCATTTTTAGTTTTCCTTACTTCTCTGCACTTTCAATTTCAGAATGTATTTTACAATTCCAATTTCCATTTTGAGAGCTATGAACAACTAAACCCCTTTCATTGGGTTAGGGAGCTCTATTGTAATTCAATGGATCAATAGTAGTTTTCATCTTCTTCTTCTTTCTTTTCTCTTGATTATTGTTAGAAAGCTTTCGGTCTTAATTCAATTGGATAGTTGTCTTGAGAGAGAAGCTATCCATAATTGGAATTCTTTGGAGCCTTGAGAGAGGAATGAAGAATTCATGCTAGAATTGCTTTCTCACAGTGGATTAGATTGGGGTTTGGATGGATATAGTGACATGTAATCCTACCAACACTTTGATCTATGAATCTGTGTGGTATAGTTAGTGACCGAACTTAAACTCTTCCCATGAGCAATTAAATCAAGATATTGGGCAATTGTTCATGCTTAGAGAGATTGGTGAGCCAAGACATTGGGATCCAATCATCTAAGATTGCCAAGCAATGTCAATGAATGCATTGATTGAGGAAGAGTTGAAAATGATTTGATCCGGAGAATTCAATACCTCTTGAAACCCAATGAATCCCCATCTCTGATCTTACCCATTCTATTTACTTTGTGCATCTTTAATTTCATGCTCAATTCCCTGATCCCATTTAATTTCCAGCAATTCAAGATTCTGTCACTTTAATTCTCTGCAATTTAATTTTTGTTCATTTAATTTCTTGCAATTTAAGTTTCCCGCCATTTTACATTTTGCAATACCAATCTTAATTCTGATTTCGCTCAACTAGAACAATTCTCCAATTATAATTGCTCGATCTACCAATCCTTGTGGGATTCGACCTCACTCTTTTGTGAGTTTTTACTTGACGACAATCCGGTGCACTTGCTGGAGGGAAATTAGTTGAGAGGCAAATTTCTGTGTATCAAGTTTATGGCGCCGTTGCCGGGGATTGGTTTTGTATTGACAATTACCAAATTGAAGGATAACTTGATTGAGCACTTTACTGTCTGTTTTAATTAATTGAATTTTAATTCTAGTTGTTCATATAGTTTCTGTAATTTTACTTATTTTTCTTGAATTTATCTTTCTGCTTTACTTTCCAGCAAGCTAACCTACTAACTATTTGATAAATTGCTCTAACCAAGCTAACTATACTCTGTTCTTTTAGACTCTACACTTGTTGTTTCTTGTACTTGTTCATTGTATGACAGGTAGAAGAAAGGAAACTTCAACTTCTTTTAGACTCTTTAAAGTAATCTTTCAGCCAACACTCCCAAACCAGTTGGTTCAAGGTGCTAGGTGTTGAAACACCCCTAAAGACTTACTCCCTCAAGTCTCTCTCCCCCATACATGCACACCACAGGCACATGGTTTGTTATTTTCTTTCCTTGAGGCCTTGGTGTCCAGCACCTCTTTGGGTTACTAAATGTTCTGTAGTAAGGTTGCTCTTGATAATGGATTTTTAGTTGGTAATCCCGGGTTAGTTAACCCAAGTTACCAAGTGATGAAGCACTCCTAAGAACTTATTCATCCAAGCAATTCCTTGGTACAAGAACACCACAGACACATCCCTCAAGATTCAAGCCCTTGGTGCCTAGCCTTATTTCTTATTACTTGTCTTTCTTTTTCAACTCTTATTGTTCTTTTTCTTTTTCTTATTAGGATCTTGTTGTTTAGTTGGTCTCATAGAATGTGCTTCAAGCTTGTACTTCAATACACATAAGTCCACTCATACCTTATAGGTGATCCAACTTAGATAATCTACTACCACACCACAAACCTTGAGAACATACTCCACAATATGAGCCCCACTCTGGTTTTTCTTTTCATAACATTCTCTTTTATTAAATTCAAAGGGCAAGCATACAAGTAAGTAGGATGAAGATGAAAACAGGTAACTTGGACCAGCACACATAGACTTAATAACTGAAAATGCTAAAGATAGAATTGAAAATTCCTAAACTACCATGGAAGCATGTTCTATTTCATACATGATTTTCCTTATTTAAACATGAAAAAGATCAAACGAAAAGGGAACTCCACCACCTTTTACTCATGGGGATGCCTATGCTCTCTCTCTTGTTTGTCTTCTTTGTGTCCACTTGTGTTTCCTTGTATCCGTGTCATTCTGGCTCTTTTCTAATCCTCAATTGCCTTCCTTACTGATTCATGACTTTTTTCTACTCTTTCTCTTTCTTTTCGCGCTAATTCATCCTTCACTTCTTCATATCTTATGATTCCCGGATGTAATTGGTGCACAAAATTGGAAATCACAATTCTTCACAAATTCGCACAACTAACCAGCAAGTGCACTGGGTCGTCCAAGTAATACCTTACGTGAGTAAGGGTCGATCCCACGGAGATTGTTGGCTTGAAGCAATCTATAGTTACCTTGTAACTCTTAGTCAGGAAAACAATAAAACAATTCACTTATCAAATTTGATTGCACGGAATAAAAGGGCATAAAATAAATACTTATTATGCTGTAATGGAGAATATGTTGGAGTTTTGGAGATGCTTTATCTTCTGAAATTCTGCTTCCCTCTGTTTTCTTGTTCACGCACGCACGTCCTCCTATGGCAAGCTGTGTGTGGTGGATCACCGTTGTCAATGGCTACCATCCATCCTTCTAGTGAAAAGGGTCCAGGTGCACTGTCACCGCACGGCTAATCATCTACAGGTTCTCAATCGTACCGGAATAGGATTTACTATCATTTTGCGTCTGTCACTATGCTCAGCACTCACGAGTTTGAAGCTCGTCACAGTCATTCAATCCATAAATCCTACTCGGAATACCACAGACAAGGTTTAGACCTTCCGAATTCTCTTGAATGCTGCCATCAATCTAGCTTATACCACGAAGATTCTGATTAAGAGATCCAAGAGATATTCATTCATTCTACGGTGAACGGAAGTGGTTGTCAGGCATGCGTTCGTGGGGGAATGATGATGATTGTCACGTTCATCACATTCATGTTGAAGTGCGAATGGATATCTTAGATAGGAACACGCATGTTTGAATAGAAAACAGAAATACTTGTATTAATTCATCAGGACACAGCAGAGCTCCTCACCTCCAACAATGGGATTTAGAGACTCATGCCGTCAAAGAGTACAAAATTCAGATCTAAAAATGTCATGAGATGCAAAATAAATCTCTAAAAGTTGTTTAAATACTAAACTAGTAACCTAGGTTTACAGAAAATGAGTAAACTATGATAGATAGTGCAGAAATCCACTTTTGGGGCCCACTTGGTGTGTGCTGGGGCTGAGACTAAAGCTTCTCACGTGCCTGGGCTGTTTTGGGCCTTCAACACCAGGCCGTAACCTGTTTTTGGCATTGAACTCCAACTTGTAACGTGTTTCTGGTGTTGGACGCCAGACTGCAATGTGAAACTGGCATTGTTTACGTCCTCTATCCTTGAGCAAAGTATGGACTATTATATATTGCTGGAAACTCCTGGATGTCTACTTTCCAACGAAATTGGAAGCGCGTCAATTGGACTCCTGTAGCTCCAGAAATTCCATTCCGAGTGCAGAGAGGTCAGGATCCAATAGCATCAGCAGTCCTTTTTCAGCCTAAATCAGATTTTTACTCAGCTCCCTAAATTTCAGCCAGAAAATACCTGAAATTACAGAAAAACACACAAACTCATAGTAAAGTCCAGAAATATGAATTTTTCCTAGAAACTAATGAAAATAAACTAAAAACTAACTAAAACATACTAAAAACTATATGAAATTAACCCCAAAAAGCGTATAAAATATCCGCTCATTAGTAATATAGGTAGTTGTCTGACTAAGTATTCGAGCCTGGCTTGAGTGTTCACATGATGTCCAGTCTCACTCATGTAAATTCCTTCTGAGAATGCCCTGTATTCGTCGAAGAGTTCTGCCTGTTCTATTTGTTTCCGATGCATCTCATGTATGTGTGCACCTTGATGTGCTTGGATGTTGATTAGCTTCTGGATGGCTTCTTGTTGTTGATCTTGCTTTTGTTCCAACCTGTGGAAAGATTCACCCCATTGTTTTCCTTTTTTCAATTGCTGCTCCCTCACTTGCTTTTGCCACTCCCCTTGTTGATTCATCCACCTAGTGAGTGATTCTTCTTGGCGATCCACCAATTGTAATTGAAACTCCTTCTGTGCTCCTTGGTTCTCTAAGTACTGCCTAGATAAGCCATCAATGGCTTCTTATAATTGGTGCATATTCAAAGTGGCTGGAGCTTGCTCTTCCAGGTTTTGTTCTTCTTCAGCTTGATGGGCTGCCCTCTTTCTTAACCTTCGTTGAGGTAGGGGAGATGCAATAGAATGCATTCGTCGAACAGTAATTGGGATGCCCACTTTTATCCACTCGGGGTCTCCATCTTCGAACACCACCTCAGCCCTGTCACACAGACAGAAAATAGTACTGGGTAGCCTAACTTTCCTCCAGAATCACTTTTCTCAGCCATCTTCCTAATGCCTTGGGCTATGAGTTCATGAACCTTGATCTCTCCCCCTTTAAGTATACATTGCATCGTTGTTTCTCTCTTAAGATTCACCTCTGAGTTATTCCCGGCGGGGAGGATGGATCTCCTTACAATTTCAAACTACCCCTTTGCTTCAGGAGTGAGGTCCCCTCTCTTAATGAACTTGGGCTTCCTCTGGGGATCTCGTACCCAATCAGCTCCTTGTACGCAAATATCTTGCACAATCTGGTCATAATTGGGACTGCTATCTATTCTGGATTGATAACTTTCTTCTGTAAATGGTATGGTTCGTAGTTTTAACGCCCTCATGATGCTCACAGGACTAAATCCACTGTTGCCCCTCTTACAAAACTTATATAGGACTCATCCGCCCTATCATACCTGACTACGTTTGCATAAAACTCTCTTACAAGAGTTGCATTTACTTTTGTGACCGGATCAGTGAGGAGCTCCCATCTTCTTTTTTTTCACCTTTTCTGTGATTTCGGGGCACTTAGTTTTTCTGACTTGAAAACCTAGCTTATATATGATCTCCTTATCAACCATCCACCCGAATTACAATGCATGGTGAAAGGTTCTAAATTTTTTCTCATCGAAAGGGCGTTGCTCCATAGGCTCCTTTCCTTTTCTTCTTTTAGAGCTTGATGATGCCATAAGTGACTGTTGAAGGGTGTGGATAGATGATGGGATTCGTCCGGGTTAGGATAGGGTGTAGTTAAGGGAGTGGGTGAGAGTGCTTTCGATGGGGTAAGAGGTGTTGAGTTCCGAGAGTGAGAAGTACAAAGGAAGGGAATTTGGATTGTAAAGAGGTACGGACTAGGAACCACTTATATAGACAAGTGGTGGGCAAATGAAAGGTGTGGATTGATGGTGTAGGCTTATAATGAATGGATGGGGTTTAGCATGGGACGGGCACAAGGATCATCACTTTTATGATGGGGTTGGTTCGGTCTCCAAGGGTATTATTCTTCCAATGTTGCATGGCAACATTTCCCAATGCATTCCCCTTGAAGACATGTGTATAGTCCCCCTTTGTGAAGTGGCCGAACCCTCCTTCTTCAATTGTCCCATCAATTCCTTCCAATCTTCGCTTCATTTCTCCTACCAGATAAAAGGAATGTAATTAATAACTTTGTGGATAGTGGCGGCAAAAATTCAAAAAGTGGGATAACTACTTTTTAAATTTTTTTTTAAAATAACTAAGTGCTATTCATGAATGCAAACCAACTGACTATTTAATTGTTCATGTATGCAACATTGGTGACACCAAACTTAGTTTGTGGCCATGTGGTGTAAAAAAGATTTGTTCAAGGTTCTAAGAGTAACATGATATGAATTACATTTATGTTCTCTTAGTATGCCTTGAACACCAAACTTGTTATTCACTATGTGCTGCATACAAGGATTCATTTAAGTGTATGTCAAAGTTGATTTGGAATTCATGAACCTTGCTTTATTAACTACTTTAAAAACATATAAAACATGGGTTGCCTCCCATGAAGCGCTTCTTTAGCGTCACTATCTTAACGTTCTGCCTCTGTCAGGGTGGTTGGTAATGCTTCAAATCTTCCCTCCTCGCAGTGAATCTATCTCCATTGGCTTCATTAAGGATCTCCACATGTTCTAAGGAGAGAATTCTGCTGATGGTGAAAATTTTAGGCAGCTGAGATGGGATAGTGGGGAGATGAGGTGGGATAGCTGGGAGATAAGCTGAGATCACTTTGTCCCCTAGAGAGAAATCCTCTGTAGGGATCTTCTTGTTCCTCCATCTCCTTAGTGCCTTCTCCCTTGTTTCTTTTAACGCTACCCTGCTCCTTGTGGCCTCTTTTTCCAGGGAAATTTTGTTGCTGGTCTCATATGACTCTGGTTGTTTTAGCTTCTCTTAGGTTTCCTTTAGCTGTGGCACCTTCTGACTGTTTTGCTTACCAACCAAAGGGATTCCCAGGTGTACAGTTTGTGTTTCAGTGCTTGTTTATTCCACCAGTGCCTTGTCGTGATCTTCCCTTGGTTCCTTGTTTTCTTGATCTGCTTCTTGTGAGGATTTGAAGACATTGAAAGTAAGTTGTTCATCATGTATCCTCAGTATTAGCACTCCTCGCTCCACATCTATAAGCGATCTGGCTGTAGCTAGGAATGGTCTTCCCAATATGATTGGATGGAGGTAACTCTCTTTAATTTTTAATATGACAAAGTTTGTGGGAAGGAAGTAGTTCCCAACCTTCACCAACACGTTTTCAACCACTCCTACTGCTTGTTTTTGAGTTTTGTCAACCAGCCTGATGACTACATCTGTGGGCATTAGCTCATTGATCTGCAGCTTCTTCATGAGAGATAGAGGCATTAAATTAATGCTTGCTCCTAGATCAAAGAGTCCCTTATCAATCAGTGTTTCTCCTATGGCACAGGGGATGTGAAAACTCCCTGGATCCTTCCTTTTTGTAGGAAACTCTGGTTGAATGAGAGCAATGCACTCCTTATTCATCACTATTGTTTGCCCTCCCTTGAGTGAGCTTTTCCTGGTCAGCAGCTCCTTCATACACTTAATGTATGAGGGCATTTGTTGGAGAGCCTTGATGAATGGTATGTTCACACGAAGGGATGAAAACATGTCGAGGAACTTTGAGTATATTCTCTTTTCTACACCACCCTTGAGTCTTTGGGGAAAAGGTGCATAGAGGTTCAGGATCTCCTTCTATGTAGTTTTGGTTTCTTGGTGACCCTCTTCTTGCTTCTCTGCTGAGGTATCTCCAGATTGTTCTAAGGGTTTGTTCAGCTCTTCCTTAGTCCCCTTATCACTTATAGTGACCATCTTGCACTTTTCCCATCTTAATTTCTTTGCTTCACCTCTCGGGTTTTTCTCTGTATCACTTGGGAAGCTGTCAGTAGGATTGGGAATCTTCTCAGAGAGGTATCCTACTTGAAATTCCAGCCTCTTGATGGTGTCTCCCTGGTTTTTAATATTGGCTCGCACCTCCTCCTTGAACACCTTGTTATCTTGGATTTCCTTACATATGCCTTCAAGTAGAGTCTCAATCCTTGAGAGTCTATCTTCGGATGATGGTGAGTTGAGATTGCAAGGATGAGAAGGGCCATTTTGGTTTTGATATGGATGTTGAAAGGTATTATTAGGTGGATGCTAATATGATCTCTGTGTGGAATGTTGGTGAGCTGCATTGTTATTGGGGTTGTGACGTCTTTGATCTTGGCCTTGATCTTGTTGATTTCCCCATCCAAAGTTTGGGTGGTTCCTCCAACCAGGATTATAAGTTTTGAAGTATGGATCATGGGTCTGCCTAGGTGAGTTTCCAATATAGTTGGCTTGCTCCTGGTTACTCTCATCCTCTGCATTCACTACTTGAGCTACTGATGAGGTGGTGACTGCTGCCACCTGGTTCCTTTCCATCTTCTTGGTAAGGTCAGCCAGCTGCTTGGTGATCATCTTGTTTTGAGCCAGCAGCGCATCAACGTTGTTTAGCTCTATCACTCCTCTAGTATTGCCTCTTTTAGAAGCATAGAAGTAGTCATTCTCGGCTACATTCTCAATGACATCTATGGCTTCTTCAATGGTCTTCTTCTTGTTCAGAGATCCCTCAGATGAGTGGTCTACTGCCTTCTTTGATTCGTAAGAAAGACCCTCATAAAAAATATGTAGCTGCACCCATTCATTGAACATGTCTGGTGGGCACCTTCTTGTCAAGCCCTTAAACCTCTCCCATGCTTCATAGAGATTTTCACCATCTTGTTGCCTGAAGGTTTGTACCTCAGCTCTCAGCCTGTTGATTCTTTGAGGATGATAGAATCTCGCCAAGAATTTGTTCACCACATCTTCCCAGGTAATGGGAAAATTTGGAAAAATGGATTTCCAAAAACCCAAAAACTCACCGGCAAGTATACTGGGTCGCATCAAGTAGTAAAACTCACTTAGAGTGAGGTCGATCCCACGAGGATTGATGGATCAAGCAACTTTAGTGGGTGATTAGATTAGTCAAGCTAACATTGAGTGAATTGTGTGAAATGTAACCAACAGAAAGGAAATTGCAAGGAATTTAAATTGCAGAAAGTAAATTGCAGTGAAAGTAAAGAGCAGAATAGATAAATTGCAAGTAACTTAAAGAACAAGAAAGTAAAATAGCTGAAACTTAAATTGCAAGAAAAGTAATTTACATGAATTGTAATGGGGCTGGGTGTTGGAAATTAAAGAAAGCAGTAAATTAGTAACTTAGAGCAATTGCAGAAAATGTAAAGTTGCAGGAAATGTAAATCAAGATCACAGCAAACATCAAGTGTAAAATGCAGAGGAACAGAAAGATCTAAATTGCAATGAAAGTAAATTGGAAGCAAAGGGAGTAGGTAGCAATGATAACAGAAGATTAAACTCAAGCTCAATGGGAATTGAATCATGAAATTTGCAGAAAGGGAAACTTGCAGAAGAAGGAAAATGAAGCAGAGAAGAAAAGAAAATTCAAATGTGATTTTTAATTCTCAAATTCAACAAGGAAAATTAAAAGAGAGAGAGCTATTCTATCCTACTCCTATTGCTCCATAATGGAGCTAGCCTTCCTATGAAAATGAGAATGATGCCTTTATATAGGCTTTTTACAAAATGAAAATAAAATGAAGTTGAAATGAAAAACAAATTAAATAAAAATCCTAATTCTAGCTTGTTCTTGTGCCTTTGAGTGGTGATGTGGGCTTTGCTTGCTTTGGATTTGAAGAAGAATGGATCCAATTGGCTTTTTAAATTTTGTGAAGATTTAAATTTATTTTTTACTCTAAAAATTGGCCATCAGTCACTCCCAGGGCACGGCTCAGTTGATTAACACAACTGAGCGCCCAAACTTGCTTTGCCTTGCCCATTTGTGCACGTCCCAGCCCCTCGTTCGTGTCAATTTTGTGTGCACGATTAGCTTCCTTTGCATGCCAAAATGTGAGGAGTGTGGGGGAAATAGCGCTCAGTTGAGAAAGTTAACTAAGCTCCCTTTGTGTGCCTTGGTAGCGCCTTTGGCTTAAGTGTGAGGTCTTGGGTTCGAACTTTGGTGGAAACACTTTTGTGAGCCTTTTCCTTGAATTTTCTTGAGTGGGAGCCCGATAAAGCTCAGTTAGGAAAGTGAACTGAGCGCTATTTTGCTTGTTCTTCTTTTCCTTGGTCTTGTTGAATTGGATGAGCGCTCGGTTACTTTAATGAGTGCTACATGCTTTCATTTGTTTAATCCAATTTCCTATCATGAGCGTTCATTCATGTAATAATGCATGCTTCCATAAATTCCTTAATGCCGTAGCATTGCATTCATTATCATGCTTTCATTAAATCATTGGCTTTAATAATGCATGTTTCATTCATTCATTAATAATTAAATGCATGCATGAGCATTCACGTGACTTGATTTGCCTAATGGGCATTAGTAATGAAACTTTCATCCATGCATGCTTTAATTATTAATAATGCATGCATGAGGCATCATTAAATGCCACGGCTTCAAGGTCATGGGCCACGCTTTTAAAAGCGTGGCCTAGGGTTCCAAAGCGTGCTCAATCTTCAAAGCGTGCCCAAAATTCTTCTTTTCTTCTTTTTAGCTTATTTTGTGCTCTTTTGCTTCTTTTTCTTCTTATTTCCTACAAAATTTATAAATTCAAAAGATCAAAGAAATATACCATTTAAGCACCAAAGAATGCAATATTTAAGCACTAATCATAAATTTCTTGTATGAAAAAGCATAGAAAAACATGACATGATGACATGTCATCACCAGGTGGTTAAACTCTCCTTCGAGAAAGATTCCAGCCATTTAGATGCTTTATCCTTGAGTGAAAAGGGAAACAGAAGCAGTCTATAGGTGTCAGGATGTACACCATTAGAATTCACAGTATCACATATCCTCAAGAATGTGGTTAGATGTTGATTGGGGTCTTCTTGGACACTTCCTCCGAATGAACAGTTGTTCTGAACAAGGGTGATGAGCTGTGGCTTTAGTTCAAAGTTATTGGCATGTATGTTTGGCTTTTGGATGCTACTTCCACAGTTTCCTGGGTTTGGATTGATATAAGAGCCTAGAACTCTTCTCTCTTGCCCAGCATGATGCACTGGACCTTCTCTGCCATGGTTGTGAGCCTCTTCTTCATGATGGTTATCCATATTCTCATCCATGTCTGGTTCAAAATACTCCTCCTCTTCCTCCGTACCAACGACTCTCTTTCCTCTTGCTTCCCTCCTTAATCTAAGGAAGGTCCTCTTAGGTTCAGAATCAAAGGAAGTTGAAGCACCGCTTCTTCTACCTGTCATACAACCAACAAGGCAAAAGCAAGAAAGAGATAAATGCAGAAAGTATTCTTGTTAGAAATGCTGTTAGTGTGAGTGATGCAATATATCAAACAGTTAGTGGGTTAGTGAACTGAATTGTAACAAATAAGAGAACACCACAAATGGGTAAGGGGTAAAGGGAAACAAATAACTAAAACTAAAAGTAAATTACTCAAATGAAATTAAATCAAACAAATGAAAAATTCTCAATCTAGTTATCCACCAATTTAATCATTGTTGATATAAAATCAATCCCTGGCAACGGTGTCATAAACTTGATACACGGAAACTTTCTCTCAACAAATTTCCCTCGGCAAGTATACCGGATTGTCGTCAAGTAAAAACTCACAATAGAGTGAGGTCGAATCCCACAGGGATTGATTGGTCAAGCAACTTTAATCAGAGGAATGTTCTAGTTGAGCTAAGTAGAAATTGAGTTGAGATTTGCAAAAAAGTAAATCGCGGAAAAGTAAATAACAGAAAATGCAATTGTTGGAAGTAAAAGGGCAGAATGTAAATGACGGAAAGTAAATTGCAGAATCTTAAATGGGGATTTGGGAATATGAGCATAAAAATAAATGGCAAAAAATAAAGAGAATGGGTAAGATCAGAAATGGGGGATTCATTGGGCTCAGGAGATGTTGTATTCTCCGGATCAAGTTCATTCTCATCTCTTCCTCAATCAATGCATTCATTGATCTCCTTGGCAATCTTAAGTGATTGGATTCTAATTCCTTGGTAATTCAATCTCTCAAATCTTGATCAATAGCCAATTCCTTGGTCTAATGGCTCACGAGAAGAGATGAAGTATGGTCACTGATTATACCACATGTATTCCCAAATCAAAGTGTTGGTAGGATTATATGTCACAATATCCATCCAAATCCCAATTTGGTCCAACATGAGAAAGCATTTCTAGCATGATCTCTTAATTCCTCTTCCAAGGTTCCGAAGAGATCCAAGTATGAATAGCTTCTTTTCCAAGACAACTACCCAATTGGATGAAGATTGAAAGCTTTCTAGTAAAATCAAGAGAAAAGAAAGAAGAAGAATAATGAAAACTATTATTGATCCATCAAATTACAACAGAGCTCCCTAACCCAATGAAAAGGGGTTTAGTTGTTCATAGCTCTGGAAATGGAAAGCATAAATGAAAAGTACATTCTGGAAAATAAAACTAGAAATAGCAGAGCAAGTAAAATATATAGAGTGTAGTTCTCTAAAATGCCAAAAGCTTTTTTTACTAGTTCAAAACTACTCCTATATATATTACTCTTCTGATCTTCTAGTTGGCTCTTCAAGTCTTGGATATGGACCTTTGATCTTGAGTTGAAGCAGTTATAATCTTCATTGGGCTCAGCTTAGCTTGCAGAGAAAGTGTGAGTTAGGCATGGACGTTAGTTAGGACGTTAGTGGTGTTAACGTTAAGTGAAAATGTGGGTTCGAGAATGTTAGTGACGATCACCTTTTTCACTAACGTTCCAAACCAAAAATGATCCACGTTAACTTCAACGTTAGTGGCACTAATGTGACCACTAACGTTGCCTCTTGGTCCTTCGCAAACGTTATTGGCATTCACCTTTTCCAATAACGTTGCGAATTGCCTCTTTTCCCTACGTTAGACTTCACGTTAGTATAGCTAACGTGACCCTTAACGTGGGCATGCCTAAGCTTCGAGAGCATTAGTGACACTTACCTTTGTCACTAACGCTCCAAACGCCCCTCCTTCCCACGTTAGAGTTCATGTTAATTAGATTAACGTGGCCACTAACGTGGTGGTAATTGCCATCTCCAACGTTAGTGACAAATGTGAGTGTCACTAACATTGGCCTATCAGTCCTTGCTCCACGTTACCCTTCACGTTAGTGGTATTAACGTGACCACTAACGTTAGAGTTCACGTTAATTAGATTAACGTGGCTCTTAACGTGGCTTATGTATGGCCTTTTGGAATGTTAGTGGTGTTCACTTTCACCACTAACGTTGGAGCTCTTCTTTTCTTTCCACATTATCTACCACATTAATGTAACTAACGTGGGCTATGATGGCTTTCGAAGGTGTTATTGGCAATCACTTTTCTCATTAACGCTACAAGCTTATGCCCATTCCACGTTAGTGGTCACGTTAATTAGACTAACGTGGCTACTAACGTGGCTCTTCCTTGCTTCCTTTATCCTGAAATCAAGAAAATAAAGTGCATCAAAGCTCTATTCCAAGTCATGAGATCATGCATTATCCAATTTATCATGCAATTCATACATAATTCTCATGAAATCATGTAAAGTTCACAATGTTTTCTTGAATCAAGATGTAAGTGTATTTCTACCCAAAACTTGCTTATTTACTAAGAAAATGCATGAAACTACCCTAAAATAATAAAGAAAAGGTCAGTGAAATTGGCCAAAATGCCCTGGCATCACCATCTTCAACCCAATTTCCTCAAGGCCAAAAGCCCAATTGAAGGCTTGAAGATCAATAGAAGAGAGTGTATAGATATCTTAGAATTTAAGTTAGAGTAGATCTTTCGACCTTTTTCTTTTTTTCATTTTTAGTTTTCCTTACTTCTCTGCACTTTCAATTTCAGAATGTATTTTACAATTCCAATTTCCATTTTGAGAGCTATGAACAACTAAACCCCTTTCATTGGGTTAGGGAGCTCTATTGTAATTCAATGGATCAATAGTAGTTTTCATCTTCTTCTTCTTTCTTTTCTCTTGATTATTGTTAGAAAGCTTTCGGTCTTAATTCAATTGGATAGTTGTCTTGAGAGAAAAGCTATCCATAATTGGAATTCTTCAGAGCCTTGAGAGAGGAATGAAGAACTCATGCTAGAGTTGCTTTCTCACAGTGGATTAGATTGGGGTTTGGATGGATATAGTGACATGTAATCCTACCAACACTTTGATCTATGAATCTGTGTGGTATACTTAGTGATCGAACTTAAACTCTTCCCATGAGCAATTAAATCAAGACATTGGGCAATTGTTCATGCTTAGAGAGATTGGTGAGCCAAGACATTGGGATCCAATCATCTAAGATTGCTAAGCAATGTCAATGAATGCTTTGATTGAGGAAGAGTTGAAAATAATTTGATCCAGAGAATTCAATACCTCTTGAAACCCAATGAATCCCCATCTCTGATCTTACCCATTCTATTTACTTTGTGCATCTTTAATTTCATGCTCAATTCCCCGATCCCATTTAATTTCCAGCAATTCAAGATTCTGTCACTTTAATTCTCTGCAATTTAATTTTTTGTTCATTTAATTTCTTGCAATTTAAGTTTCCCGCCATTTTACATTCTGTAATACCAATCTTAATTCTGATTTCGCTCAACTAGAATAATTCTCCAATTATAATTGCTCGATCTACCAATCCCTGTGGGATTAGACCTCACTCTTTTGTTAGTTTTTGCTTGATGACAATCCAGTGCACTTGCCGGAGGGAAATTAGTTGAGAGGCAAATTTCCGTGTATCAAGTTTATGGCGCTGTTGACGGGGATTGGTTTTGTATTGACAATTACCAAATTGAAGGATAACTAGATTGAGCACTTTACTGTCTGTTTTAATTAATTGAATTTTAATTCTAGTTGTTCATTTAGTTTCTGCAATTTTACTTATTTTTCTTGAATTTATCTTACTGCTTTACTTTCTAGCAAGCTAACCTACTAACTATTTGATAAATTTCTCTAACCAAGCTAACTATACTCTGTTCTTTTAGACTCTACACTTGCTGTTTCTTGTACTTGTTCATTGTATGACAGGTAGGAGAAAGGAAACTTCAACTTCTTTTGATAGTAAACCAGAAAGAACCTTCCTGAGATTAAGGAGGAAAGCAAGAGAAAAAAGGGTTGTTGGTGCAGAAGAAGAGGAGGAATACTTTGATATAACCATGGAGGACAATATGGAAAACCATCATGAAGAAGAGGTGAACAACAATGTCAGAAGAGGTAGAGCTAATCCTGCTGGACAGGAGAGGAGAGTTTTGGGATCATACATCAATCCAAACCCAGGAAATTGTGGCAGCAGCATTCAAAAGCCAACCATCAATGCCAATAATTTCGAATTGAAGCCCCAGCTTATAACTCTTGTACAAAACAACTGCTCTTATGGAGGTAGTGCCCAAGAAGATCCAAATGAGCATCTCACTATATTCTTAAGGATATGTGACACGGTTAAGTCTAATGGTGTTCATCCTGACACCTATAGACTATTACTATTTCCATTTTCTTTGAGGGACAAAGCATCAAAATGGTTGGAATCATTCCCAATGGAAAGCTTGACAACATCGGAAGATGTAATGAACAGATTCTTGACAAAGTTCTACCCTCCACAAAAGGTCAACAGGCTCAGAACTGAAGTGCAGACGTTCAGACAACTAGATGGTGAGACCATTTATGAAGCCTGGGAGAGATTCAAAGATCTGATGAGGAAATGGCCCCTGACATGTTTAATGAGTGGGTGCAACTTCATATCTTCTATGAAGGTCTGAATTGTGAATCCAAGAAGGCTGTAGACCACTCATCTAGAGAGTCACTCAACAAAAAAAGACCATTGAGGAAGCCATTGATGTGATAGAGACAGTGGCTGATAATGAGTATTTTTACGCCTCAGATAGGAGTAACAACAGGGGAGTCTTGGAATTGAATCAAATGGATGCAATCCTGACCCAGAACAAGATAATCACCAAGCAACTTGCTGAATTGACCAAACAAATAGAGAAGAATCAAGCTGCAGCTATCCACACTCAATCCTCATCTCAAGAGGAATTGGAAACTGAAGAAGGAGTTAACTTGGAGGAAGCTAATTACTTGGAAATTCATCCAGGCCAACCAATGATCCTTACTTCAAAACCTATAACTCTGGTTGGAGAAACCACCCAAACTTTGGGTGGGGGAACCAACAAAGCCAAGTCCAAGACCACAGTCCACATAATCCAACCCAGTATAACAACTCCACCCACCAAAACTCCAACCAAAGACCCTACAATGCCACACAAAATACCTACTCACAACCACCATACCAAAGCCACAACAACAACTTTCAACACCACAATTTCAACTAACCTTCACCACAGGAAGATGAAAGAATGGCTAGGATAGAAGCAATGCTTGCAAGCCTACGCAAAGAAGTTGAAGAAATAAAGAAATTCAAGGAAGAAGAAAGAGTGGACATGAGCAGTAGAGGGGCAGCTATTAAGAATCTCGAATTGCAAGTGGGACACCTATCTCAACAAATACCCAAATCCACAGACAGCTTTCCAAGTGACACTGAGAAGAATCCAAGAAGAGGAACGCAAAAGGTGACATGGGAAGAATGCAAGGCAGTAAGCCTAGCAAGTGAGGAGGTTAGGGAAGAAGAGTTTGAGCAAAAGACTGACACTGCCCAAGAAAGAGAATCACCAGAGAAACAAGATCTGCAACCATATGTGCCACAAGCACCATTTCCTCAGAGACTCAGGGGAGGTGAGAAAGAAAGATCATACTCAAGATTCCTAGATATGTTTGCATCTCTTAGTGTCAACATTTCCTACCTCGAAGTCCTCAAACAGATGCTTACTTGTGTCAAGTGGATGACGGAGCTACTAGCCAGGAAGAGTAACCTGAGAGGTGGCCAAACAGTGGTGATGAACAAGGAATGCAGTGCTCTCATTCAGAAAGACTTACTCCTAAAAAAAAGAGATCCAGGAAGTTTTCATATTCCTTGTATCATAGGAAAAACAAAACTTGACAGAGGATTTTGTGATCTAGGAGCTAGCATAAATGTGATGCCTCTATCTCTTATGAAGAAGTTACAAATCAATGAGATGAAGACCACTGATGTCATCAAACAATTGGCTGATAAAACTCAGAAGCAGGCTGAAGGAATAGTGAAGAATGTGTTGGTAAAAGTGGGAAACTACTTCCTCCCCACATATTTTGTTATTCTAGACATGGAGGAAAACTACCTCCATCCAATTATTTTGGGGAGACCATTTCTGGCTACTGGTCGAGCACTCATTGATGTAGAACAAGGAGAGTTGATACTGAGAATACAGGATGAGCAGCTCACTTTCCAGGCCTTCAAGCCCATGCACGAATCTGAGCAAGAGAGCAAGAAATCAAAGGAATAATGTAGTGAGAGCTCTCTGCATAAAAACAGCAATGAACCACCAGGCAAGCATCAGGAGCTCTACTTGAAAAACCAACAAGAAACTCATGAAATGAAGCAACCAAATGAGTTCCAGGAAGAGCTGAAGCCACAAGAGCTGAGAGAAGCAGCTAGCAAGGAACACCCTGGCACAACAAGAGTCAATGGGGCACCACTGGATGAAGAGAAAAGAGTTGTGAAGAGACCACCAAGGGGATGAAGAAATAAAAAGGTTCCTACAGATGGTTTCTCACCTGGAGACAAGGTGATATCAATCCACCATCCATCAATTCCACCCCATCTTCCAACCATCCCATCTCAGCTACCTCAAGTGTTCACAATCAGAAAAATCCTCTCCCTAGAGCATCTGGAGATAACCAAGGAATCAAGTGGGGATAAATTCACTATAAGGGGAGAAGACCTAAGGCATTACAACCTACCATGACAAAGACCAATCGTGAAGCTAGTGACACTAAAGAAGCACTCCATGGGAGGCAACCCATGATTTATGATTCGCTTTTTTTTTATATATATAGATATTTCAGTATGACTAATAAGTGTTTCTCTAACATAGATTCAAGCTCGTAAGGACAATTTTGATAACTACTCATGGTATTGAGAGGCATATGATCAATTTCTAAGGTTGGTGTGCCCACAGGCACACTAAGATACCCTTCAAAAATAATGATCATAGCACCAGTTAGGGGTGTTCATGGTTTGGTTAATCCAAAAACCAAACCAGTTTTTTGGTTAACCAAAAATATAGTATTGGTTAATTAACCAAATTGGTTTTACATGATGAAACCGGTTATTAACCGGTTAGTGAATTTCAAAACCGGTTTTTAACCGGTTATTAAAATAAAAACCGGTTTTTAAAAAAATAACCGGTTTTTATATAAAAAACCGGTTTTTGTACTAAAAAATCGGTTTTTACACCAAAAAACCGGTTTTTGTACCAAAAAACTGGTTTTTGTACTAAAAAATTGGTTTTTATACCATAAAATTGGTTTTTACATGTAAAAATAAATTTTTACACAAAAATTAATATTTTTACATATAAAACCCAAATTTTTATACAAAAAACCGGTTTTTAGGGCAAAAACCGGTTTTTATACTAAAAAATTGGTTTTTATACCATAAAATTGGTTTTTACATGTAAAATTAGATTTTTACACAAAAATTAATATTTTTACATACAAAAACCCAAAATTTTAAACCTTTTTTTAATTGAATTTTTTTAATCTAATTTTTTTCTTTCTAAATGATACGAGTAACATTTGTAAATAATGAAGTCCCTTCCATTGCTTTCGTTCCTTTTTCTTTCTTATCTCTTTTCAATATTTTCTATAAATAATTTTTCTCTTTCTCTCTCTCTCTCCTCTTCTCTTTCTTTTCTCTCTCTCTCTCTCTCTCTCTCATTTTTCTCTCTCCTCCTCTCTTTCTCTTCTCTCTCTCCCCCTCCTCTCTATCTATCTCTCTCTCTCCCCTTTCCCTTCCCCCTCTTTCTCCCCCTCCCCTTTCGTTCTCTCTATCCTTCTCTCCCTCTCTCTCCCCATGCTCTCTCTCTCCCCTCCTCTCCCTCTCTCCTTCGCTCTCCCCTCTTCTCTTTTCTCTCTCTCCTTCTCTTTTTCTGTCTCTCTCCTTCTCTCTCCCCATCCTCTCTCTCTCTCCCTCTCTCTTTCTCTCTCTTTGTCCTCTTTTCTCTCTGCTTCTCTCTCTTATCCTTTTCTCTTCTTATTCTTTTTTTTTTTTCTCTCCTCTCTTCTCTTCTCTTAGAGAGAAGAGAGAAAAGAAGAGAGGGATAGAGATTGAGAGAAGGTTGAAAGAGAAAAAGAAAAGAGAGAGAGTAAGAAAAGAAAGAGGAGAAGGAGAGAAAATGAAGAGAGGAAGAGGAGGAGAGAGAGAAAGAAGAAAAGGAAAGAGAGATGAGCCAAAGAGAAAGAGAGAAAAGAAAAAAGAGAGAGAGAGAAAGAGAGGGGAGGTAAAGGAGAGAAAGAGAGAGAGGAAGGAGAGGGGAGAGAGAGAGAGAGAGAGAAAGAGAGAGAGAAAGAGAGAGAGAAGGAAAAAGAGAGGAGAAAGTAGAGAGATATGGGAGAGAGAGAAGGAGAGGAGAGGAGAGAGAGAGAGGAGGGGAGAGATAGAAAAAGGGAAGAGATGATTAGAGAGAGAAAGGAGAGGAGAGAGAGGAAGAGAGAGAACGGAGGGGGAGAAAGAGGGCAAGGAAAGAGAGAGAGAGAGAGAGAGAGAGAAAGTGATAGAGCGAAGAGAATGAGAGAGAGATAGAGAGAGAAGGAGAGAAAGAGAGAGGGAGAGAGAGAAAGAGGGAAGGGGAGAGAGAGGGAGAGAAGGATAGAGAGACAAGGGAGAGAGAAAGAAAGACGAGGTGGAGAGAGAGAGAAAGAGAGAGAGAGAGAGAGAGAGAGAGAGAGGGAGGGAGGGAGGGGAGAGAGAGAGGAGGAAGAGGGGAGAGAGAGAGAGAAAGAGAGGAAGATAGGGAAAGAGAGAGATAGGAGAGAGAGAGAGAGGAGGAGAGAAAGAGAAAAAAAAGGAGAGAGAGAGAGAAGCGGAGAGAGAAGGAAAGGAGAGAGGAGATAAAGAGAAAAATGAGTTAGAGAGAGAAGGAAGAGAGAGAGGGGGAAGGAAAGGGGAGAGAGAGGGAAAGGGGAGAGAAATAGGGAGAAAAGAAGAGAGAGAAGGGGATAGAGAATAGAGAGAGAGAGAGGATAGAGAGAGAGAAAAAGAGAGGACGAGAAAGAGGAAAATTAGAGAGAGAGAGAGAGGAGGAGGAGGAAGAGTAGGGAAAAAGAGAGATAGGAGGAGAGAGAGAGAAGGGAGAGAAAGAGGAGAGAGAGAGAGAGAGAAAGAGAGAGAGAGAGAGAGAGAGAGAGAAAGAGAGAGAGAGAAAGAAGGGAGGGAGAGAGAGAAAGAGAGAGTAAGGGGGAGAGGGAGGGAGAGAGAAAGGGAGAGGAAGGGGGAGAGAGAGAGAGTGAGAGAGAGAGAGAGAGAGAGAAAGAGTATGTAATTTGGTTTTGAAATTTAAGTTTTGATTTTAATTTGGTTTTGGTTTTGGTTAACCGGTTAAAAACCGGTTTTTTTTAATTTGGTTTTGGTTAACCAATTCTAAAAAATATGGATATGGTTTTTAAATTGTTTCATTAAACTGGTTAACCAAAATGTGGTTATGGTTTTTTAACCGGTTAACCACATTTTGGTTTTTTTATGAACACCCCTAGCACCAGTTGATATTTGTTCCCTGGAACATATAGCCAAACATTAAGTTTGGTGTTCCATATATTGCAAGAACAAGTCATGAGAGTCAAAGTCTCTTTTGTCATGTTGCGATGGTTAGGTGAGTAGAGCACTATTGAATGAAAGGGACAAGACATGGAAGGGTAAAGCTAGCATGAAGACAAAAGTGGGTCACATGGTTTGAAGAGTGAATATTCACTTCCTTGGAAAAGGCACCAAGAAGACCGGAGAGATATACTTCATGAAGAGACAACTTTTGTCTTTATTCAAGGTCACATGCAAACCCTTGATCCATAAACTTGCCCAAGGAATCCTAGCCATCCAATCCTCATTACAGCTTGCTATAAAAGGGCTCACTTGAATCGTGCATGTGAACTAAGACTCACACTTCTTGAACTCATGATATTCAACTCTTGTGTTCTGTAAGGCCAAGGCTTAGAAACCGTATTCCTAGTGCAACAAAACACCCTTGTTTACTTATTTCCATAACACCACCTTAACTTCAAACCCTTCTCATCCGACAGTGCATCACACCAACTAACTTTCTTCATCAACCTTTAACCTTAACTTGGCCAACCATCAAGAGTAGCATGGCTTCTTCTTCAAGTACCAAAAGAAGACGAGGAAAAGAATCCATGGTTGAAGAGGGTGAAAACGAATATGATCGATAGAAGTTCAGATCATGGTACCATCAGATGCAACTTGGATGAATGAATGACAAAAAGATATACCCGGAAGTCTCTTTCCAGCTACCTGAAGAAGGGTGCCTAGAAATGAAAGCCAAGATCAGAAAGCGAAAGTGGGAAGAGCTAACCTCACCAATCACCAAAATTAATGCAAACATCATCAGAGAGTTTTATGCTAACACTCCAAGGCTTAATATGAATGAAGCCCCAACTTACAAGAGCTATGTACGGGGAATGGAAGTAGACTTTAGTCCACAGACCATCATGAAGGTCTTGAGACTTAGGAATGCACATTTTGATGAGCCAGGGTACCATGAAAGAATAAATGAAAACCCAGATTATGATGAAATCTCTAGTGATATCTGTGTGGTAAATGCTGACTAGGAGAGGGACAATCAACGAAGGCACAAGTTCTTGAAAGAAGGGGATCTCATCCCTGAAGCAAAAGGATGGTATGAGCTGATAAAGAGATCAATCCTTGGCACAGTAAACACCTCTGAATCAACAAGCATAAGGCTGTCATGTTACATTGCATAATGGTGCGGGGAGAGATAAAGGTCCACGAGATCATTGCGGATGACATTCAAAAGGTTTGATAAACCCCGATTTTGTGGTTTATCTTGTGCTTATTTTGGGGGATTTTACCACCTTTTCCAACATTTTTTCAATGAAATAGCATGGTTTTGTAATTCTCCCTTCAATTGTGCTTAAATGTAAAAACATGCTTTTTAGGCCATAAATTGGTGATTTTAATTCACTTTAATTCCATTCGATGCCTTGATGTGTTTGTTAAGTAATTTCAGATTCATAAGGCAAGTATTGGATGGAAGAAATGAGGAGAAAAGCATACAAAGAGGAGAATGCATGAAGAAACAAGAATTAGGAATGCATAGAAGGGCGTGCGCGCGTACAAGGCGCGGACGCACAGAAACGGTTTCGCATAGGCATGTGCACGCGTACATGACGCGTCCGCGCAGATGAAGAGTTTGCTAATCAACGCGCATGCGCACGTAGCGTGTATGCGCCATTACCAACACGTGACCCACTTAAAGGCAATTTGCTGGGGGCGATTTCTGAGCTACCCAGGCCCAAATCTAGCTTATTTCTAAGTGTATTTCATGCAGAATTGAAGTCCAAACAAAGGGGGACCAATTAGTTTAGCCAACATGAGCCTTTAGTTAGTTTTCTAGAGAGAGAAGCTCCCTCTTCTCTCTAGAATTAGGTTAGGTTTAGGTTAGATTGTTATAAATCCATGTTTGATTTCTTGATCTCATCTTGTTTTCGCTACAATTTCATGTTTCTACTCTTGATTCTCTTAGTTTCCATGTTAATTTCCCTTTTTGCTACCTTTTGTGATGAAGAACTCTTGTTGAATTTGGTACACATTTAATGCAATTTGATGTTGATGTTTCTTTTTATTAATGAATTGAGTTGTGATCTTACTTTCATTGCAATGGATAGTTGATAGATTTTATTATTCGTGCAATTTATGATGGTTGCTTTTATTGCATTCTAAGTGTTTGATGAAATGTTTTCTTTGGTTTTTGAGTAGTTTTGTCAACTCTTGGTCTAAGCCAAGGGACTTGAGTGATCTTGAGTATTTGGATATAATGGGTTGGTGATTTGAGAACCCTTAGTGATCAATTTGATACCCATTGACGATACCCCGATACTAAGTTAATTAGTAGGTAGGTTAGGACTTAGGGGTGGATGTGATCAAGACTATTTGATGTACTTCAAGATTTGGGAAGTAGACTTAATAGGTTGGCCTCTCATGATTACCAATCTTTGGTTTGTTGACAAGGATGGTGATCTCAATTACCTAAATCTTAGCCAAGAGTTCTTTATCTTGCTTCAATTAATTACTCGTTCAATTTACCTTTCTTGCCCTCATATCAAATCAAAACCCCCTTTTACCCCTTCATAGCCTATAATTGACCACTTCATTATTTCCTAGGGAGACGACCTGGAGTCCAAATACTTCGGTAAATTTTCATTGAGGTTTGTACATGTGACAAAACCAAAATTTAATTTGATGTGAGAGTTGTTTGCTGGTTTGGAGCTATGCTTACAACGAAGTAATTCTTTTCTTGAAGAAGAAAATCTAGACCGACAACAATTTTTGCTATCAAATTAATGGCGCCGTTGCCGGGGAACAACAATGGTACTATATTATTGGCTATTGTATATATTGTGAATAGCTTGAATTTTGGGTTGTTTGTTAGTTTTTGCTAGCTTAGAATTTTGTTTTCTTTGTTTCTTACCAATACTCGTTTTTATTTTCTCTTTCACTATCTATTCTCATCCTTTTGGCTATGAGTGTAGTTCAAAATATGTTGTAGGAAATGGAAGCTCCAATGAGGATATGCATCAAGGATTTGGAAATCAAGGATGGAAGGAACCTCAAGCTTATGAACAACCTTCATGGCAACAACCTCCTCCAAACTCTTATGGGTATAATCCTGATCCTAATGTGTATCAATCCAATGTGTGTGATGATCCTCATTGTGGTTGTCAACCACAATCATCATATGCATATGAACCCATTCCTCAATATAGCCATACACCATACTCACAAGCCTCACACCACCATTCAACTCCATATGACCAAGATCCATATCCACCATATCATCCACCATATGAGTCACATCTAGAACCACCACCTCCATACCAATACTCCCATGAACCACAATTTCCACACACACCACCTCAAGAATTCCACCAATATGAACCACCTTCTAATTACGACAATCTTCCCTCAATCAATGCCCCCTCTCTTTCACCACCATCTCCCGACGAAGCCTTCATGTTAGAATTGAGAGACCTTGAATCTCGTATCTTAAGGTGACAAGAGGAGGATGAAACTAAGTTTAAGGAGCTAAGAGCAAAGATGGCCGGCATAGTAGAAGTCGTAAGTCACCTAACATCCCACCTAAGCTCGTGTACCCTAAGTACCCCCATTGTTGAATGTGGAGAAACAATCAAGGAGCCTAGCGAGGGAGTAAACTTGAAGCTCCATGGTGAGGAAGAAAAGTTGAAGCAAGAAGTGCAACAAGAGGGGAAGGTAGAGAATAGCGAACAAAAGGAAGTAGTGGGTGGATGTTTAGGATATGTTGAGCACATAAAGGAATCTCAAGTTGAAGAGCCCTCTTCCAAGAAGTTTGGAGGAGATATTAAAGAGAAGAGCAACATAGCGGGAGTAGACAAAGAGTCGAAGGAAATTGATCAAGAAGTGGATTCCATCACTAGTGATTTTTTGCCCACATTGATCAATCTCCTTGGCGATCTTGTTGAACCTTCTCCCAATGGACTAAAATGCAATGTTGAGGAGGACGTACAACCTCCAAGACCTAGTGTGAGTGAAGAACTGGAAGAAGTGTTCCAAGCAACAAGCCCTCCTATCTATGATGATCCCGAATCAACATATGATCCTTTCAAGTTTGAAGAATCCTTCCCCGATATGCTTAAACTTAATGATGAGGTAGACTTCACTAGACCTCCTATATATGATGAGAGTGATGGGGAAGAGATTGAAGAAATTGGTGAAGAAGAATGTGAACTTGAGGAAACTTGGCAAGAAGAAGAACTTGAAAAACCTCGCCAAGTGGTGGAAACCTCTAGAAGAGGATGGACGGGGGTAGAACATGCTTTGTCAAGATCTTTGGGAACCCCTCCACCTAGTTTGTCATCCAATCCTTCGCTTGAGTGGGTAAAACTTCTAACTCTCAGCTTTATCATCCCACTTGAGTATGGTTTGCTTGAGACGGATGGCCAACTTAGGACGCTTTGTGGAATTAAGCGAAAGAGGAGGATGTTTAGTGGTTGACATTCTAAATCTAAACTCATTATGGTTGGAAGCTCAAAATTGAGGAGCTTGAATTGGTGTAATGCTCAATTAAATGGGTCTAGGAGGATAGTTTGGTGCTCTCATGAGAATTCTGCTTTCTTGTCACCTGAACGGAACCAAGGCGATCAACTAGAAGACGGGTGTGAAGATAAGATATGGGATCCTGGATCACACCACGGAAGTCAATTTTGGGTGCTCATATTGTAACAACCTAGGTTTTCGAGTACGCGACATCTTTTCTGAAAGTACGGAGAACTCCGGAGGATCAGTAAGGGGAGAACCTTTGATATATCATGAAGTATCTCAATCCTCATTGTCGTTATGTCATCTTTAAGATAGAACCTTTTCTGAGGCACGCTCGATAATGTAGTCACGAAAAACCCAATTTTTGAACCGTATCGGTTAAGAGTTTTGATTCTGTTTTTCGTAAATAGTGTCAGTTTGATGAACCAGACTCGATTCATGAGAGAAGAGAGATAATAGGATAATATTATCATTATATTAGTATTAGAAGCTTCTTGAATGATATTATAAGGTTACCTGGTCTGTTTTAGTTAAAAACAGAAAATCGGTTTAACCGAGTTCAAAGTTTACTGGTGCAGCTTAGCACCGGCACTCTCTGATGACTTTAGCAATGCTAAGGCCTCATCATACATGTTCTATTCTCATAATAAATATGTTACTAGTGTCATTTATGCTAGTAGCTCAGAAAATAATTTTTAGAGATGTTTTTATGAGTGTTCCGATACATCTAGTTTTAGTAGTTATACACCTGAGATATTTTAATATTATTTTAACCCACCTCCAAGCCAACCAATCACAACTCACCTTAAACCCCCAAGACCACCAAGGCTGTCTCATTTCATCATTTTGACCAAAAATAACAAGAGAGAAAAGAGAGAAACTTTCATGAACACTTAATCTTCAGAGCTTGATTTCTTCTGAACTAAAACTCAAATCAAAATTCCGATTTCACCAAAATGATCCTTTCTTCTTCCTCTACATAACCATATGATAAACCCATATTTTATGATATATTTTTTGCTTAGTTTGAGTGATTTATTCAATCCTTCACCCACTTATTCATATTAATTGCATGGTTTTACTTCTTCTTCCTTATTATGTGATGTATGTGAAAAACATGTTTCCTATGCTTTAAAATTAATTATTTTAATTACCTTTAATTCCATTCGATGCCGTGATTAGTGTGTTGAGTAGTTTCAGATCCTCTAAGGCAGTAATGACTTAAAGGATGGAAAGGAAACATACAAAAATGGAAGGAAAGTGCAAAACAGAGTTCTGAAGAAACTGGCATCCACGCGATCGAATGGACGACGCGATCGCGTGCCTTAAGCAGAACGAATATGACGCGGTCGCATGAATGACGCGACCGCGTGGCAAGGAAAAGCTCCGAACGATGCGACCACGTGACCCACGCGGACGCGTGACAGAGGCCACGCACCAGAAATTGCAGAAAATGCTCATAGCGAATTTTGAAGCCCTTTTTGGCCCAAATACAAGTCCAAAAGGCATAGACCAGAGGTTATGAAGTGAGGGAATGCATCCATTCAAAGGGAGCTTGTCAATTTTTACTTTCCATGAATTAGATTTAGTTTAGAGAGAGATTCTCTCTCTCTCTCTTTAGGATTAGGATTTAGAATTAGGATTTTTATTCACTTTCAGGATTATCTCTTTTGATCAGGTTCAATATTCCTTTTATTTACTTTTGCAAGCTACTTTATGAATCCTTTCATGTTATATATTATTCTTTTATTAATGTTATTTGAGGTATTTCAGTTTAATATTGATTTCTTTTATTTATGCTATTGTTGCTTTTACTCTGAAAACATTTTTATTCCAAGTAGATTTATTTTTCTCCTTTTGGTCTTGGTTAAGAAATCAGTAACTCAAGAGTTATCAAACTCAAACGTGATTGATAATTGTTATCTTTGTTAATTGAATCGAACTTCCATAATCCCAATATTTTCTTAGAAAATAAATAGGATTTGAAGATCAAACCAATTAATCCCTTGACCTTGCTTTATCTTAGTAAAGGTTAACAAAGTGGAATTAAGATTCAACCATCATCATCATTGATAAGGATAGCTAGGACAGGACCTCTAATTTCTCATACCTTACCAAAAGTTTGCTTTACAGTTATTTATCTATTTTAATTGCCATTTAATTTATTTGTCATTAAATTACTCGTTCCTCATTCTTAAAACCCCAAATTTACAATTTCCATAACAAATAATAAGAACATACTTCCCTGCAGTTCCTTGAGAAGACAACCCGAGGTTAATACTCGGTCATCAATTTTAAGGGGTTTGTTACTTGTGACAACCAAAACGTTTGTAAGAAAGGTTGATTGCTTGGTTTAGTAACTATACTCACAACAAGAGTTTACTATAACCTCTAAACCATCAATCTTCAGCTCTCTCAAAATGTCGCCATTGCCGGGGAACTGCTAACGTGTGCCTTATTATTGGTTATTGTAAATATTTTCCTTTTGCTTGTTTATTTATTTTTGTTTTTTTTTTCCTTTTTAATTTTATTTGCTACTATGAATTCTCACCCCTCTCGCTTTGAGTTTGGGTCTAACTTTGTTGAAGGAAATAAAAGTTACAGCAGGAATATGCATCAAGGTCAGACCAATCAAAGATGGATGGAGCCAAGAGGATCTAATCAACCCTTCAGGCAACAACACCCTCCAAGATATCATGGACAACGACCATTCTACAATGCATACCCAGCTGATAGATATGGTGGATAACCTTGCGACTACGAACAAGCCCCACCCCATGCCTATAGACCATCCTCTCAACATAACCTCGAACCACCACACTCACAAGCTTCTCTTCACCATTCGCCACCGTATGATCCTTTCCTACCCCAGTTCCAATCCAATCACTCCCAAGCACCACCACTTCCCTATGTTTCATGTCCAAATCCATCACCCCGAGAATCAGAGGTTCGCCTCAAGGCAACAGTAAATAAACTTCAAACAACCGTTCGACAACTGGAGCAAGCAGTAATTCAATTAGCTTCTAGACGCGTGAACATTCAAGGACCAACCACAGCCCCATGTGGACAATCTAATGAAGAGCGTAGCATGAAGGAAACACTAGAAACTCCAGTGGACAAGATAGAGCATGAATTCGTACTAGAACAAGTAGAAGAAGCTGTCATTGTACAAGAAGAAGAGTTGGTTGAAGATCTAGGAGACGCTGAACCTCCATGGGAATCCAGAGTTGAGGAGAAATCCGTCAAGGACGTTACAATTGATGCTAAGGAGGATAGAGCACAATCCCCAAGGTAAGTCGTTTATGAAGAACTAGACAGAATAACCCAGGACAAATTCCCTTGATGATGATAGTCACAAGTCTAGCTCTCTTAGTAATGAACTTGCATCCGCAAGTGAATTCTCTGAGATCGAAGAATCTTCCCCAAGTGAATACGAAGATGACGCGGAGGTAGATTTCTCTCAACCTCTAATCTATGACTCAAGTGATGAGGAAGACAAAGAAGACTTTGACCAGGATACAGATGCATTTGAAGAATCTTGCGAAGAAGTGGAGGAATTCACAGAAGAGCACAAGGGAGAAGAACTTATAGAACCACCAGAAACACCTACCCCAAGGCCATTACCACCTAATACAAGCTTCAAGTGGGTACAATCCTTAACCTTTAACTTTACTTATTCACTTGAATATGGTTTACCTGAAACAGATAGCCAGCTTAGAGCCCTCTGCAGCTTTAAGAGTAAGAGGGAAATGGCTCGTACTCAGAGCTGGTGTACAAGGTTCAATAAGGTTCCACGCTTCAAATCGAAGTGCACGGATTGGTGTCATGCTCAATTGAATGGATCTCGGAAAACGTTTGGTCGCTATGGTGAGAATCTACTTTCTAAACTGCCCGGATGGAAAAATATAGATCAAAACGAAGGCGGATTTAGAACCAAAGTTTGGACGAATTTAAACACAAGCCACCATAACAGGAAGCTCACCTAATGTCCAACTTAAGGACTTTAACTAAAAGTGCTAGGTGGGAGACAACCCACCATGGTATGATCGTTCCTTTTGCAATTTTAATTTTATTTAGTTTTGTTTGTTTTTTGAATTTTATTTTCATTTTATTGAACCTGGAATCATACATAGCATTCATATTAAGCATTGCATTCTGCATATTGCATTCTGCATTCTACACAAAAAAAGGGCTGTGCAACGCGACCGCATCATCCATGCGATCGCGCCAATGGCGAAATACACTTCCCACGCGACCGCGTCCTCCACGCGGCCGCGTGACCTGGAAATCGGCATAAGGATCCAACATCCAGAAAGTTGGGCTGGAATCGTGCGGCCATTGTGCGTCTAGCACAAAATGGCCCACGCGATCGCATGCCCTAGGCGATCGCGTCACTTGCAGACAATCAATCCCACGCGACCACGTGAGCGACGCGATCGCATCGCATGGATTGCACAAATCCCAAAAGGAGACAGAGAGTTGGGCTGGAACGACGCTGGATTCGTGCGTTTAGCACAAATTCCAGCGACGCGATCGCATGCCCCAGGCGATTGCGTTCTACCCTTTTTTACCCCTTCCATGCGATCGCGCGACCCACGCGATCGCGTCACCCCCCATTTCGCACCAGCCACGCAACCGCGTGCCCCACGCGGCCGCGTGGATTCAAATTTATAACCACCCAGGTCACGCGAAACCCTATTATCGCGCCCCCCTGAACCCCCTCCCCTCCCTTCTCTCTTCTCCAATCCAACCACCACCAACCACCACCACCCAGTCACTACCACCACCACCCCCAGACGCCGCCGACCCCCCAGATGCCGCCGCCACCTTTCCCCCTTCCTCCCTCCCCTCTTTCTCCTTCTCTCTTCCTCTTTTCCCCCTCTCCGCCCCTACTCCTCTGCGCACCACTGATGACATGTCACCATGTCATATTTTTCTATGCTTTTTCATACAAGAAATTGATGATTTGTGCTTGAATATTGAATGCTTTTGTACTTAAATGATACATTTCCTTGATCTTTTGATTTTATAAATTTTGTAGGAAATAAGAAGAAAAAGAAGCAAAAAGCACAAAATAAGCTAAAAAGGAGAAAAAAAGAGCTTTGGGGTACACTTTGAAGTTGGAGCACACTTTGGAGCCTTAGGCCACGCTTTTAAAAGCGTGGCCCATGACCAAATAAAAGGAAAACAGGCAATCAGCACAAAGCTCCAGTCATGCCAAGAGCAGAGCGCTACAAGAGTGCAAAATGAGCTTGGAAAGCAAAATTTTGGCTAAGTTAAAATCTGGGCACTCACAGCATGACCATGCCTCTTTCAAAGGGCTATAACTTGAGCTACAGATGTCTGATTGATGTGCTTCTAGTTGCGTTGGAAAGCTGACATTTAGAGCTTTCCAACAATATATGGCAATTTATATTTGGCATGAAATTGAGTCACGAATGAAATGCATCTTTAAGGGCTAAAAACAAGCAAAAATAAACCAAAGTGCAACCACCAGGATTCGAAGAGGGAGCCTCACTCCAAGGCAAAGAGGCGCTTCTAGTAGCGCTCACTTGGAGAGTACAGCGCTCTCTTGGAGAGCATTGTCGTGCTTCCTCCCAAAGAAAATACAAGAAAATTGGGCAAGAATGCCTCCACCAAGGTTTGAACTTGGGACCTCCCCTTGGAAGTACTAATGCTCAGCTCACAAGGAGAGCAGAGCGCTACTCATGGATGCACACAAGCAACATTTGACACAGCCAGGGAGCATAAGGCGTATCATGACACAGACAAGGCACGCACAAGACATGCACACAAGGCACCAATGCTCAGCTCCCCTTGTGAGCTGAGCATTCCCCTGATGCTCCTCCCAACCTTGCACGCTACAAAGGATCATCACACAAAGCTCCAATGCTCTGCTCCCCACCTGAGCTGAGCATCCTCCTGGGAGCAATTTTCACATGGGCCAAAATTCAATTAAAATTTCCTTTGAACACAATTCTTCATTTATTGAACCAAGGCCATCCAGACCCACTCTTTCTCAAATCCAAAGCAAGCTAAGCCCATTATCATCACTCAAAGGCACAAGGATCAATTAGATTAGGAACTTCATTTTAATTGTAATTTGTTTTTCATTTTATTTTCATTTTCATTTTGTAAAGCCTATATAAGGCATCCTTTTCATCTTTGTTAGGGGGCTCCAATAGAGAGAATAGGGGGGCTAGCTCCACTAGGGAGTAGTAGGATTAGAGAACTCTCTTAGTTTTCATTTCTGTTTTAAATCTTGGATTGAGATTGGAAGAAATTCTGTTTCCATTCTCTATCTGCAACTTCTCTTGTTCTTCTTCTGCAATTTACTTTTCCATTTTCATTTTGCAATTGTTCTTATTGGATCAAGGAAGGATTTGAGATCTAGACTTGTTTTCTAGTCTCTTCCACCCCTGAGATCTTCAACATTCTTTTAATTGCTGCAATTTAGTATCAGTCATTTTCTGTTTTTTTTTTAGTTCTTCAAGCATTTTTACTTTCTGTTTCATTCCTCTTCAATTCCTTCTCCTGCATTCTACACTTTACATTTGATGCTTGCTGTGAGCTTGATTTATATTTCCTGCAATTTACAATTCTTGCAATTGCTCTAAATTCTTATTCACTGAAATTTTGCTTCTCTATTTACATTGCTCCCAGCACCCAGTTCCTTTTATATTTCCTGCAATTTAGATTTCCAGTTGCTTGAATTATTGCTTCTATTTTACTTTTCATGCAAGTTAATTCTTCTGCAATTGTTCTAAGTTCTGCTTACTACTTCCTTTAAATTCCCTGCACCCTATCCTCTTTACATTTCATGCAATCTACCTTTCTTTTCATTTAAGATTTTGCCAATTTACATTGCTTGTTCTTTAAGCTTCTGTTTCATTTACTTTCTGCAATTTAAATTCATTGTAATTTTATATTCTATTGATCAATTTTACCCAATCACTCAATGTTAACTTGACTAAACTAATCACCCACTAAAGTTGCTTGATCCATCAATCCCTGTGGGATCGACCTCACTCTAAGTGAGTTTTACTACTTGATACGACCCGGTACACTTGCCGGTGAGTTTTAGGTGTTTTGGAATTCATTTTCCAAAATATCCATGAAGTTTTTGGCGCCGTTGCCGGAGATTGATTCAGATCAACAATGATTAAGTGGGTGAGAAGTCTAGATCAAGCATTTTCTTTGTTTTTGTTTTTTGTTTCAAAGTGAAACCAAGGTGTTTGAGTTTTTGCCTCACTAAGAAATTCTTATCTCTGATATGTGTAATTTCAATTTTCCTTGGTGTTGTGTTTTCCAAAATTCAAATGGAGTTCAACTCATCTTATGATCAAACAAGTTTTATGGGATATTACCCACCATCACCAATCTCAAATGGTGGTTGGGAATATCACCAAGAAAATACCAATTCTGAGCACTCCAATTCATGGAGATTTGCTTCAGAGACACAAGATGAGCAAAAGAATCATATGGGATACTTTCCACCACCACAAAATGATTCATGTCATTATTCTAATGATGGTTGGGAGTATCACCAAGGAATGAAAGAGCATCCACTCTCACGTCCCAGTTTCTCATTTGAAAATTCTTCATCACCTAAATATGCCTCAACATAAACCTCCACGAGCCAAAGACTCTCAGAACTTGAGTCCATGTTCAACAGAATGGTGGAGCAACATCAACAATCCCGGAGGGAACTAGAAATCCTTTCTCAGGAGACGGATGAGCGATTGGAGGACACAGATAAACGCTTAGAACTACTAAGCAAGGAAAATGAAGACCAATTGATGGATGTGAAGGATAAAGTGGAAGAGCAAGATGAGGAGGCTACTGCATCAAGTGAACTTTCAATGAAGAATGAGGTGGTTGAAAATGAAACTGCACTTGAGGTGACAAAGGAACATGAACATTCACAACCCTCACAAACTTCTCTTGAATCTGTGATCAAAAAATATGAAGAGGAGATGAAGAAATCTTGGGAAGAACAACAAACCTCCCCCATAAAAGAACTATTAAGTCAAATGTTGAGTGCAAAGAAAGGAGTGGAGGAACAAAAAAATGAGGAAGTCATTCAAGAAAATTCACACTCAAGTGGGGCAGAGAGGGACATGAAGGAAGAGTTCATTGAACCACCATTGTAAGGAACTCTTGATGAATACAAAACTCCAATAATCACACAGCAACCAAGCCTTGAATCCAAAGAAGTGAAGGCAACTAGCAAGAACACCAATTCTGTCCCTAATCCAGCAAGCAAAATCAATCAAGCCATTTGCAAAAGGAAGCTTGCTGAGGAAAGGCCAAGACAAGGGACACTAGCTGAATCTTTCCCTCCTTTGAGGTCATACCTCTTAACAAACTAGAAGAAGAGGAAGAAAGTGAAGAACAACATGTCAAGCTAATGACACTAAAAGAGCACTTGTTGGGAGGTAACCCAACCGTAGGTATAATTTCTCTTCTCTGCTTTGTTTTCTTTCTTTGCTTTGTTTAAATTCAATAAATTGGCATATGGTTACATTCTAAGTTTGGTGTTGCCTTGCAACATATTGTTTTCAATCTTTTTGGATGATTACATCAAATCAAAAAATTGAAAGTGACACACCAAGATTCTAAGTTTGGTGTGCCACTTATTTTTCTATGCAAATCATTCAGCAACACCACTTGTTTGCATAATCATAATGTTCTTTGCACTGTTATCTTTCTTTTAGTTAGACAATTTTAGCTTTCTCTTTGTTTTTAGTCATTCCCTTGTTTTAAATGCTTTCTTTTATTTACTGTGTTTGTTAATACATTACCAAGAGAGCTTTATTCATGATAGATTCTTGGCTTGGTGATTGTACTTAATAAATAACAATTTCATTTGCTTGGTTTTAATTCAAATAAATGGACATAGGATTGCATTCTAAGTTTGGTGTTGCTATGCAACACAATTTGCTTCAAATCTTTACTGGATACTTGCATTGATTCCAAGTGAAAGTGTCACACTAAGTTTGGTGTGCCACTTATCTTTTATGCAATGTATTGTGCACACCTTCTTATCTATGCAATTAAAATGTCTCTGTCTCTTGTGCCTTGATTGTTATCTTTAATTTTGCTTGCTTAAAACACATGTGCTACTAATATTTCATTATGTAAGACATCCATGATCCATCTTAGCCCCATAGCCATTGTTCTAATTGTTACTTGAGGATGAGCAAGCATTCGGAGTATTGGTATGGGAAAAAGGAAGAATAGAAGGAAAAGAACAACAATAGAGAAGATGGACTACAAGGTTGTAAAGTTCCTTTTCCTCTCCTTTATTTCCAGCGCTTTATTTTGCATGATTGTCTTTATATTCTCTGTATGCATGTGTGGTATGAATAAGCATAGCTTGAATGATGATTTGTAACATGTTGCCATGCCATTATGACTACCAACTTGAGTTTTGTAAAGCTTAAAGCAGTAAAGTATCATGATCATAAACAAACAAGGAATTAAAGAAGAATTTAGCATGTGCATACAAGTATTGGGTAGCTAGTATGATTAATTGTTGCTCAATTGCATTGGATTTTATTTAATTGAAGTTTTTATCTAGGACATTTTGTGAAATCTTTTGAAGTCATGAAAACCTTGAAGAAGCAAATACAATTAAAGCAAGAAAAGAAAAAGGGAAAGAATGAGAAAGTTGAAGGCTCTGAGTACTGGTGCACGAAATTGTGATCTCAGGCAACGGTGCCAAAAACTCTGTACGCACATCTTAATAAATCGTTTTTCATTCACAACTTCGATACAACTAACCAGCAAGTGCACTGGGTCGTCCAAGTAATAAAACCTTACGTGAGTAAGGATCGATCCCACGGAGATTATTGGTATGAAGCAAGCTATGGTCATCTTGTAAATCTCAGTCAGGTGGATAATAATTGATTATGGAGTTTTCGAAAATAAAGAATAATTAAACAGAGAATAAAGATAGAAATACTTATGTATATCACTGGTAAGAATTTCAGATAAACGTATAGAGATGCTTTCGTCCCTCTGAACTTCTGCTTTCCTACTATCTTCATCCAATCAGTCCTACTCCTTTCTATGGCTGGCCTTATGTAAGGACATCACCATTGTCAATGGCTACTTTTCATCCTCTCTGGAAAATGGTCCGATGCGCTGTCACTGCATGGCTAATCGTCTAGAGGCATCACCGTGGTCAATGGCTGCATCCTATCCTCTTGTGAAAATGGTCCAAATGCTCTGTCACAGCACGGCTAATCATCTGAGGTTTTCGATCATACTGGAATAGGATTCACCCTCCTTTTGCGTCTGTCACTACGCCCAGCACTCGCGAGTTTGAAGTTTGTCACAGTCATTCAATCCCAGAGTCCTACTCGGAATACCACAAACAAGGTTTAGACTTTCCGGACTCTCATGAATGCCGCCATCAATCTAGCTTACACCACAAAGATTCTGATTAAGAGATCCAAGAGATACCCATTCAATCGAAGGTAGAACGGAAGTGGTTGTCAGGCACACATTCGTGGGGGAATGATGATGATTGTCACGTTCATCAGATTCATGTTGAAGTGCGAATGAATATCTTAGAAGCGGAATAAGTTGAGTTGAATAGAAAAATAGTAGTACTTTGCATTAATCTTTGAGGAACAGCAGAGCTCCACACCTTAATCTATGGAGTGTAGAAACTCTACCGTTAAAAATACATAAGCGAAAGGTTGAGGCATGGCTGAATGGCCAGCCCCCAAACGTGATCAATATGATCCTAAGATGAACTAAAAATCATAAGATGTCTAATACAATAGTAAAAAGTCCTATTTATACTAAACTAGTTACTAGGGTTTACAGAAGTAAGTAATTGATGCATAAATCCACTTCCGGGGCCCACTTGGTGTGTGCTTGGGCTGAGCTTGAATGTTACACGTACAGAGGCTCTTTCTGGAGTTGATTGCCAAGTTGTAACGTATTTCTGGCGTTAAACTCTGGTTTGTGACGTGTTTCTGGCGTTTAACTCCAGACAGCAGCGTAGAACTGGTGTTCAATGCCCTTTTACGTCGTCTAAACTCGGCCAAAGTATGGACTATTATATATGGCTGGAAAGCTCTAGATGTCTACTTTCCAACGCAATTAGAAGCGCGCCATTTTGAGTTCTGTAGCTCCAAAAAATCTACTTTGAGTGTAGGGAGGTCAGAATCCAACAGCATCAGCAGTCCTTCTTCAACCTCTGAATCTGATTTTTGCTCAAGTCCCTCGATTTCAGCCAGAAAATACCTGAAATCATAGAAAAATACACAAACTCATAGTAAAGTCCAGAAACGTGAATTTAACATAAAAACTAATAAAAACATCCCTAAAAGTAACTAGATCCTACTAAAAACATACTAAAAACAATGCCAAAAAGCGTATAAATTATCCGCTCATCAAGTACCAATGGCAATTTATTTGCTAAGTACTTGTGGTGTTTATGTATCAAGCTAAATGCTTGAAAATAAAACACTTAGAAGTCAAGGCTAGGCTCAAGTGCAAAAGCACTCCCTCAAAGCTCAAGGTTCTGAGCATCAATGATTAGAGAATCAAGAAAAGAAAAGAAAAATGAGCTTAATGAAGTCCTCTAATTCAAATGCTTGTGGTGCTTATGTATCAAGTGGTAATACTTGAAAACAAAGCATTCAGAATCGTAGCTTTGTTATTAACTCATGGGGCAAAGCACCCAAAAGGAGAAGCTAATAAGAAAAATCAAAAGCTTGTTTCAAGGAAGAAATATAAGAGAAAGATTTCATAAATTGAGCTAGATAGAAGCATCAATCATTTACATCTCTTTTGTGATTGAAGCATGCTTAGAAAACTAGATACCATGAACATTGAGTTGCTATTCTTCTTACCTTGGATTGTCAATCTTTAATGCATGATTCTTTTCTTGCTTGGGGACAAGCAAGATTTAAGTTTGGTGTTGTGATGACATGTCACCATGTCATATTTTTCTATGCTTTTTCATACAAGAAATTGATGATTTGTGCTTGAATATTGAATGCTTTTGTACTTAAATGATACATTTTCTTGATCTTTTGATTTTATAAATTTTGTAGGAAATAAGAAGAAAAAGAAGCTTAAAGCACAAAATAAGCTAAAAAGGAGAAAAAAAGAGCTTTGGGGTACACTTTGAAGTTGGAGCACACTTTGGAGCCTTAGGTCATGCTTTTAAAAGCGTGGCCCATGACCAAATAAAAGGAAAATAGGCAATCAGCACAAAGCTCCGGTCATGCCAAGAGCAGAGCGCTACAAGAGTGCAAAATGAGCTTGGAAAGCAAAATTTTGCCTAAGTTAAAATCTGGGCGCTCACAGCATGACCATGCCTCCTTCAAAGGGCTATAACTTGAGCTACAGATGTCCGATTGATGTTCTTCTAGTTGAGTTAGAAATATGACATTCAGAGCTTTCCAGCGATATATGGCAATCAATATTTGGCATGAAATTGAGTCACGAATGAAATGCATCTTTAAGGGCCAAAAATAAGCAAAAATAAATCAAAGTGCAACCACCAGGATTCGAAGAGGGAGCCTCACTCCAAGGCAAAGAGGCGCTTCTAGTAGCGCTCACTTGGAGAGCACAGCGCTCTCTTGGAGAGCATTGTCGTGCTTCCTCCCAAAGAAAATACAATTAAATTGGGTAAGAATGCCTCTACCAAGGTTTGAACTTGGGACCTCCCCTTGGAAGTACTAATGCTCAGCTCACAAGGAGAGTAGAGCGCTACTCATGGGTGCAGACTAGCAACATTTGACACAACCAGGGAGCACATGGCGCATCATGACATGGACAAGGTACGCACAAGACATGCACACAAGGCACCAATGCTCAGCTCCCCTTGTGAGCTGAGCATTCCCCTGATGCTCCTCCCAACCTTGCACGCTACAAAGGATCCTCACACAAAGCTCCAATGCTCTGCTCCCCACTTGAGCTGAGCATCCTCCTGGGAGCAATTTTCACATGGGCCAAAATTCAATTAAAATTCCTTTTGAACAAAATTCTTCATTAATTGAACCAAGGCCATCCAGACCCACTCTTTCTCAAATCCAAAGCAAGCTAAGCCCATTATCATCACTCAAAGGCACGAGGATCAATTAGATTAGGAACTTCATTTTAATTGTAATTTGTTTTTCATTTCATTTTTATTTTCATTTTGTAAAGCCTATATAAGGCATCCTTTTCATCTTTGTTAGGGGGCTCCAATAGAGAGAATAGGGGGGCTAGCTCCACTAGGGAGTAGTAGGATTAGAGAACTCTCTCTTAGTTTTCATTTTTGTTTTAAATCTTGGATTGAGATTGGAAGAAATTCTGTTTTCATTCTCTATCTGCAACTTCTCTTGTTCTTCTTCTGCAATTTACTTTTCCATTTTCATTTTGCAATTGTTCTTGTTGGATCAAGGAAGGATTTGAGATCTAGACTTGTTTTCTAGTCTCTTCCACCCCTGAGATCTTCAACATTCTTTTAATTGCTGCAATTTAGCATCAGTCATTTTCTATTTTTTTTAGTTCTTCAAGCATTTTTACTTTCTATTTCATTCCTCTTCAATTCCTTCTCCTGCATTCTGCACTTTACATTTGATGCTTGCTGTGAGCTTGATTTATATTTCTTACAATTTACAATTCTTGCAATTGCTCTAAATTCTTATTCACTGAAATTTTGCTTCTCTGTTTACATTGCTCCCTACACCCAGTTCCTTTTATATTTCCTACAATTTAGATTTCTAGTTGCTTGAATTATTGCTTCCATTTTACTTTTCATGCAAGTTAATTCTTCTGCAATTGTTCTAAGTTTTGCTTACTACTTCCTTTAAATTCCCTGCACCCTATCCTCTTTACATTTCATGCAATCTACCTTTCTTTTCATTTAAGATTTTGTCAATTTACATTGCTTGTTCTTTAAGCTTCTATTTCATTTACTTTCTGCCATTTAAATTCATTGAAATTTTATATTCTATTGATCAATTTCACCCAATCACTCAATGTTAGCTTGACTAAACTAATCACCCACTAAAGTTGCTTGATCCATCAATCCCTGTGGGATCAACCTCACTCTAAGTGAGTTTTACTACTTGATACGACCCGGTACACTTGCCGGTGAGTTTTAGGTGTTTTGGAATTTGTTTTCCAAAATATCCATCAACCACTAACCACTGCCGCCGCCCGTCCCAGCCGCGCCCCCTATCCACCAGCACCACCACCCCTTCCCCTATCCCCCCTTTCCCCCATTACCCCTTTTTTCCCCTTGCCCCGAATAGCCGCGCCGCCGTCCTCACCATCGCCAGCCACCGTGCCAAACGCCGTCACCACCACCGCCAGCCACCTTTCTGCCCAATCTCATTCTACGGCCCCCCAGGCTCCGGAAAACGTCACCCTTTTATCCATTCGTAGTTAGTTCTTAATTTTTTCTGTTTATGTTCATATTTAGGCTAGTTAGATATACATGTTGTAGTGGATTTTAGGTTGTCAGGTAGCCTAGGCTATGGTTAGTAGATTTAGGTCTATTTATTTGCTTTGTTCATGTTTATTGCTTTATGTTTTTGCAATCCTGCTGCTGCTGTAATGTTAGTTCATATGCTGTACTCTCCTGTATATTGCTGCTCTTTACATTGATTTTTCATGATTATATTCCTTATATGTAACTGCAAGCTTTAATTTTAATTCATATGAACTATTTGATTGCTTTTTATTTTCCGGGACAATCCAATTTTAGCCGGAATGCTGCCCAAATTTCTGTAAAATGTTTTCATTCATGTTTTGGTTTTGGTATTTTGAACTCCGTTTTCCTCTGCTTTATCCAAACCATTTCATGAATGCTAGGGCATGCTTTCTATCCTTTTTGATTTCCTGGTTCATAAACTGCATTTGTGATGTTTTGATTCCAATTTTTGCTTTCTATATATCTATTTGAATCAGCATCAACCTGTTTTCCTTATGTGTTTATGAGTTACCTATAGTTTCTAACTGTGAATACTTGTTACTTGGAATATTTTCATTATGCCACTTACTTTAACCCACTTTCTACTAACTCACTAATGTTAACTTCCTAAACTCTTTTTCAATTCTAACCAAACTCACCTTTTAAAATCTCTTTTCTGGTTTTTCACTTTCTTTTAACTTTCTAACCATGGCATACTGATATTTTTTCCTACTTAACATGCCTTCTATTACATTTTGGATTGTGAATTCTTCCTTTCAAACTTTTCACTCCTATACAATCCTTAATGCACATTCACTTAACTCATTTACCTCATTCTAATTCTCCTTTGCCACTTTGTGTTTCTTTTGACTATTTTTATTATATCCTGGTTTTTTGTCTTTCAAGATGTCAGATTCCCAGAGAAAGGGAAAAGGAAAGGCTACCACTGGCAAATGTAAAAGAGGAGAACCATCTTTGTCTTTCATAGATCTCATGCATGCTGCCTCTTAGCGGGAGAAAAACTTCACCCCGCAGGAAAAGGCTGACCAACTGCTTTCTGCCACTGATCCAATAAAATTTTCAAACTGATGCCGTGAGCTCAAGTATCCGGTGTTTGCAACCTCCAGGAACCTATACCTGGAGAGAACTCTGAAGATCCCAGAAGAACTCCAGCAGTACACCTCTGACCAAATCAAACAAAGAGGCTGGTTCTTCTTGGAGAGACCTCTGACTGAGGTCAATGCATCTTGGGTAAGGGAATTCTACTGCAATTACTTCAAAAACTCCCTAGATGTAGTGAACCTCAGAGGGAAGCAGATTCTGGTTACTGAGGAGGCGATAGAAGATGTTCTGAAACTTCTGCCTAAGACTGATCAGACAAATGGTTATCAGAAAGCTGAGGAGGATATGCGCTATATGCGATTTGACTGGGATGCAGTAAAGGCGAGGATCGCCCTTGACCTGACAGTTCCTTGGATCATGGGTCAGAACACCACCATGCCCAAGGGGATCAAGCGGATTTACCTGAACGATGAGGCTCGGCTATGGCATCAGATATTCAGCAACTACATTATGCCGAGTACTCATGAGACTGAGATACCAGCCGCTATGATCACCCTCCTTTGGTGTGTGATGGAGGGTAAGGACCTATACCTGCCACGCTTTATCCGGCACTATATGGCCAAGGTCCACATCCGAGGCACTCTTCCCTTTCCCTATCTGGTTACACAGCTGGGCCGTCGAGCTAACGTGCCATGGGAGGATGCTGATGAGAGGCCACCTGCTGCAGAATGCAAGAAGATTATCCCGCAAAGTAGGAACTTTCTGGCCTTGGGCTACAGACCTCCATTCCTGACTGCCACTGCTGAGACAGCCACACCTTCTGCCGGCCCCTCTTCCTCCACAGCGACACCTGCCACCACCACTGCACCTCCACCTTCCCCAGAGCCCATCTATCATCTAGTGCACCGCTTGTTTCGATGACTTAACCAGATGGAGCGTCACAACAAGCGACGCTATGAGCACCTGAAGCTGATGATACGATCCGGCGACATCCCCTCCGAGCCTGACACACCATCCGAGACATCTGAGGAGGAGGCAGATGCGCCTGAGGCAGAGACCATCCCACCTCAGGAGGCCGAGCAGGCAGGCACAGAGCAGGCTGCACCACAGGCAGAGGTTCCACATCAGATTCCGGCTGTAGACCCCGAGATCCCCATTTAGACAGCCCCTCCTCCGCAGCAGTCAGACCCTCAGCCAGTCACCACCACAGAGACCCCAGCTACCATCCCTTCTAGTGATGACACCCCTTCACACCCTGCTTGAGTGAGCATCAGGGACGATGCTTCATTTTAAGTGTGGGGAGGTCGCCATCTCTGGCATATTATCTTGATGAACCACTACAGACTCTTTTTCTTTTATTTTGGATATTTTTCTGTATTTTTCTCTCTATTTTTATTTTTATTTTCTGAGTATTTATACATTGCTACTTTTATGTATTTTTACTCTATTCCTGCATTCTGCATTTTTAATTCATATTTTAGTTATTTAGTTTAGCTTGCAAATTCTAACTTAGTAGTTATAGAAATTGTGGATTAATTAGTATAGTTTACCCTTTTAGCATATGATAGCTTAGTTTAAATTGAAAATATAGAAAGGAAGTAAACTAGAGACTTTAACAGAATTAAAACAATCCACACACCTTGTATATATAGCATTACATGTTAGTTAGTTAACAACATTTCATCAAGGAGAAACATTAAAACCTTAAAGGCCACCCTAAATAATTTTTTTATGAGAATAATGGGAATTTTTAACTAAACCTGTATAACATATATAAATGATATATGATGTTTGAGTTAGAGAACACACAGCCTGTGAGTCTTGAGCATTAATTGTATGGTTGCATTCAAACCATAATTTCATCCCTGTGTGTTTCGCTTCTTTTTTTATTCTGATGTTCTTTACTTTGTCTTAATCTATATGTCCAGTTGTAGAATATAGATACATACCAAGAAAGTGAATGAGGCCATTATTTGATTTTAACCCACTTGTCCCAAAAATAGCCTACCTTTTACATCACCTTTGTTAGCCCCCTTGAGCCTTTAAATCCCTTTTTTTTCTATAAACCACATTACTAGCCTTAAGCAGAAAAATAAATAAAAATCCCAAGTTGAAACCTTGGTTAGCTTAAGATAGAAAATCTTATATAGTTTGAAATGTGGGAAACCTATTGGGAACATAGATGATAAAAACAAAAGGTAGCAGAGTTAAAAAGAACAAAAATAAATCAAAATGAGAATTTTTTGGGAAGCATGCTCATGAGAAATCAAATTGAAAGAATTACCATGTGCATTCAAAAAAAAAGAGTTATTTATTTTTCAAGCATATGAATAAGGGGATACAAAAGAATTCTCCAAATGCAAAAATAAAAGCAATGCACATGGGATAAAAAAAAAATTGAAACATGAGCATGTAACATCAAAAGTGGGAAAAGATGGGAAAACAGGTAAAGTAGTTTTGTTTTACTAAGTATGTATGTTAGGTGAGATCTTAGTCTAATTAAGGATTCACTTATTAGCTCACTTAGCCTTATACATATATCCTTACCTTTACCTTGGCCCCATTACAACCTTAATTAAAGACCTCATGATTTTTGGTATGACTATATTCTATAATTGTCGATTGGTTAGATAAAGAACAAAGTTATAGAAAGTAAGAATAAAAAGAAGAATAGAGTGATTAACCCAATAAACACTGAGTGACTAGAGAGTAAACACAAAATCCAGTGAGGGTTCAATAACTCATCAACATATATCTATGCTTAATTTACTAATTGTTTTGCAAGTTTGTGAAATATTTTTCTTTCCCATCTCATTTGTAAAAGTGCTTTATTATTTAAGGGTTGGCTATGTATATATATGATTCCTTGAGAATGTGAATTAAGCTGACTACATGTAAGCTTTATATATGAGTGAATAAATTAGAATTGCATGACTCATTCAGGTAGTTGCATTTAGAATAAGTTGCATTGCATAACATTCCACCACTTTAATCTTACCTTACTCTTTACCTTGGATTTAGCATGAGGACATGCTATTGTTTAAGTGTGGGGAGGTTGATAAACCCATATTTTATGATATATTTTGTGCTTAGTTTGAGTGATTTATTCAATCCTTCACCCACTTATTCATATTAATTGCATGGTTTTACTTCTCCTTCCTTATTATGTGATGTATGTGAAAAACATGTTTCCTATGCTTTAAAATTAATTATTTTAATTACCTTTAATTCCATTCGATGTCGTGATTAGTGAGTTGAGTAGTTTCAGATCCTCTAAGGCAGGAATGACTTAAAAGATGGAAAGGAAACATACAAAAATGGAAGGAAAGTGCAAAACGGAGTTCTGAAGAAACTGGCATCCACACGATCGCATGGATGACGTGATCGCGTGCCAAGCGCGAATCAACAGCGACGCGGCCGCATGACTAACACGACCGCGCGCCTTAAGCAGAACGAATATGACGCGATCGCATGACTGACGTGACTGCGTGGCAAGGAAAAGCTCCGAACGACGCGATCGCGTGACCCACGCGGACGCATGACAGAGGCCACGCACCAGAAATTACAGAAAATGCTCATAGCAAATTCTGAAGCCCTTTTTGGTCCAAATCCAAGTCCAGAAGGCATAGACCAGAGGCTATGAAGTGAGGGAATGCATCCATTCAAAGGGAGCTCGCCAATTTTTACTTTCCATGAATTAGATTTAGTTTAGAGAGAGATTCTCTCTCTCTTTAGGATTAGGATTTAGAATTAGGAATTTTATTCACTTTCAGGATTATCTCTTTTGATCAGGTTCAATATTCCTTTTATTTACTTTTGCAAGCTACTTTATGAATCCTTTCATGTTACAGATTATTCTTTTATTAATGTTATTTGAGGTATTTCAGTTTAATATTGATTTCTTTTATTTATGCTATTGTTGCTTTTACTCTGAAGACATTTTTATTCCAAGTAGATTTATTTTTCTCCTTTTGGTCTTGGTTAAGAAATCAGTAACTCAGGGGTTATCAAACTCAAACGTGATTGATAATTGTTATCTTTGTTAATTGAATCGAACTTCCATAATTTCAATATTTTCTTAGGAAATAAATAGGATTCGAAGATCAAACCAATTAATCCCTTGACCTTCCTTTATCTTAGTAAAGGTTAACAAAGTGGAATTAAGATTCAACCATCATCATCATTGATAAGGATAGCTAGGACAGGACCTCTAATTTCTCATACCTTACAAAAAGTTTTCTTTACAGTTATTTATCTATTTTAATTGCCATTTAATTTATTTGTCATTAAATTACTCGTTCCTCATTCTTGAAACCCCAAATTTACAATTTCCATAACCAATAATAAGAACATACTTCCCTGTAGTTCCTTGAGAAGACGACCCGAGGTTAAATACTCGGTTATCAATTTTAAGGGGTTTGTTACTTGTGACAACCAAAACGTTTATAAGAAAGGTTGATTGCTTGGTTTAGTAACTATACTCACAACGAGAGTTTACTATAACCTCTAAACCATCAATCTTGAGCTCTTTCACCATATAACATATCAAGGCTGGAAATAAGGTGAGATGGCTGTCTCCCTTCCTCTTCAATTCGGTTTTTAAGGAAACATGCTTAAACAAGTGTTTTCTTGATGTTCTTCCTTAGATCTCTTGCTTAGCTTGACTTGTGGGCCAAAGATCTTTGATTTCCTTCATGTTTAAGGTGAGGATAACCTTCCTAAGATGCTGCTAAAGTTTGTTTAGTTGATGGTTTAGAGTTTTAACGTTGTTCTTGATGTGTTTTAGGAGGAAAAAGTGCCTTAAGAACACTTCAAAGAGTAACCGGATTTGGAGCAGCAAATCAAGGTAGGGTTTGACGAATTTAATCTTGATTGATTGTGTTTGAGTTGTGTGATTATGATATGGTTTGGCTGTGCTTGAAATTGATTGTTTGTATGAGTAATTCTTGTTGAAATTTTGGTGAAAATTTTATGAAATTTGATGAAATTCAAGCTATGAATGTGTGTTCTTGTGGCTGCTGGAAAATGAAACCCTAGAGCTTAAATTGAGGTTCAATTTGTGTTAAAATTATGTAGAAAAGATAGGGTTTTAGTGGCTGGGAATATATTTTGAATTTTGGTAAAAATCAGTTGCTGAAAAGACTGAAAAACGGGTAAAAACAGAGAAAGAATCTGAAGAATATGCGAAGAACTCGTAGAACACTTTGAGTCTGATGAAGAACAATGAAGAACAAGCTTTAGATTCTTAAAAGGGCAAGGAAGTAAAAATTTTGGTGTTTAAGGGGTTATTTAGTAATTTTTGAAAGTTAGGGTGGTTAAAGTAGAAATATTAAAAGTTACGGGTGGTAAAAAGTAAATTTTAAAGGTTAAAAGTAAAAGGTAAGGTAATTTTCGAAAATTAATGATAAAATAATAAATAATGATAAAATATTAAATAATAATATTTAATTAAAAATAATATTTTAATAAAAATAATAAAATAATAGGAAAATGGCAGTTTTCTGTAAAAGCTTTAGAAAGACAACTTTAAGTGCAGAATCTCATAATTACCTTCATAAAATACTTAGGGAGTGGTAATAACATGTTAGTGAGGCAAAGATAAAGATAAGATAAAAAGTTAAAGAAAAGATAAAAACCAAAGAAAAAGTCTGTAAAATTTTAATGACAGAAAAATAGACAGAGACTAGTGAACAAACTAGGGCAACTTAGTTAGTACTTGAGTTGTGAATAGGATTAGGTTTAATATAAAAATTTAAACTGTTTCAGTATAGACTTAATGAACCTATACTTGGGACAGGATAACTATTCATACCGAAATTTACATAAGCTTTAAATACATACGTTAAGCAGAGAAATCAGAGTAGAGTAAAGAGATAAAAGAAATGAGTAATATAACAAAGAGATATTTGTTTTGTGTACATTTGTTGCATTCAGGCAACTCTAGAATTATTTGTTTGATGATCTACTACGTGAAGGCAGTCAGATAAATAGTGGTATGACCACAGAACGTTTTCCAGTGCTACACAGCTATTGAAAACTATACCTGCAACTGATAACCTGGGATCACTTGCAGAGGATATTAATTCATACACGACTAGAATGCCTCACCTGTAACGCAAGGATTGCTTACAGAGGATATGATTTCATACACGGCTGGAATGCCGTCACCTGTAAGTTAGAGTCTGCTTACAGAGGATATGACGCATACGTCAGTTAGTGAGAATTGTACCTATGCTGACTGGAAAACCATACCCGTTTCAGCTGCTTCGGGTTATGTCGGGAGCGGGCAGAAACCGACATATGAGCTCATTACCTGCATTAAGGCTAGACATGCATCCTACTTGGTTGTGCATTTCTTCCATTATGTTTGTTGTATGAATGTATGTTTTCTTTGTGTGTATTCTATTCCTTGTGTTTGTGTTATTTTCTTGTATTCTTCTGTTTGTGTTCTGCTATCTGTTTTCTCTATCTTCTCTACTTATCTGTGTTTTCTATTTACTGCTTCTTTGTATTCTGCTAATAGTCTGCTAAACAAGATAGAATTAATGAACGTAACTAATAACCCCGATCCTACTAAGAACTCCCCAGTTCTTACCCCTTCTCTCTCCTTTCCCCCTTCAGATGGAAGTGAGAGTACCTTACCATAGTTCGTTGATGATGGTTCTGCAAAGAGGATTCCGCTCTAGATAGTCTTCTGAGTCTAGGGTGAATATCGTTCTCTGTTTATATGTATATATTGTGAGACCAGCCAACGTCTGCACCCCATTCGTAAGCGCACTTTAACCTAAATCCTGTGTACGAGACTCCTGTTGAGTGGCTACTTCATGAGGTACCAGAGACACATCCTATGGCAATGTCTGATCATGCAGAGGAGTAGCAGATGATGTTCTACTCTTTGATGACGTTCCACCTGACTTGAGTTTTGAAGACCTAGAACGTACTTTCCCTCGCTTTAGTAGTTTAGAGGGACAAGGTGAGTATAGAGTCTAGGCTAGCCTAGGTGCCAGCTTAGGGACCTCTTGAACTGGTCAGGACCTGGGATGTTGTATGTATATATATGTATATAGTTATTATCTAGCTATATCTAGGGGTGTCCTAACAAAAAGTCTATACTCGAATAAAGGCTGAATCACGGAATGTTATCAACTGCTTGAGATGTATTTATGTGTGGTTATTTATAACTGTTGTATCTGTTATTATTTGTGAGTTGATTGTGAATGATTCTGTTTATTAGTACAAACGATTAAAAAAAAATACCCTGCAAATTAACTACATTTTTAACAACGAATCAGGCTCATATGATAAGTAATAGATAATAATTAGGAAGACAAGTTGGTAGCACTCAGTTTCCGATAAGATCTAGACATACTGAAAATTGGGTCGTTACAATTTAGTATCAGAGCAGTTCATTCCCAGTGGAGCCTAGGGAGTGGACTGACTATGCTTCATTGCATACTCTGCTTGTGTGTCTCATGGTGTTAGGGTATCTTCAAGATACCTTTGGCATGAATGTCTATGAGTGCTCATTTTGGGATTGTTCATGCCTAGCTTGAGATATTAAGACTGTTCACCTTAATGTTGATTGTTTGGTATGGATAAGACCTCAATGATTGTGAATAGGCATGGTTTAATCGAGCTTCGAACGATGAATCGATGTGAGCCACAGCTATCTTCAAATCTGTTATGATCTTCATGGCTATGGCTGTGTGAGATTTGGATGTTGTAAGAAATGGACCTATCTCTTCATTAGGATGGCTTGAAGGAAATAGATCGCTTGAAGATGGATTCTTGCACTTGGCTGAAATTTTGAGGGCAAAATTTTCTTTTAGGAGGGTAGAATGTAACAACCTAGGTTTTCGAGTACGCGAGATCTTTTCTAAAAGTACGGAGAACTCCGGAGGATCAGTAAGAGGAGAACCTTTGATATATCATGAAGTATCTCAATCCTCATTGTCATTATGTCATCTTTAAGATAGAACCTTTTTTGAGGCACGTTCGATAACGTAGTCACGAAAAACCCAATTTTTGAACCGTATCGGTTAAGAGTTTTGATTTCGTTTTTCGTAAATAGTCTTAGTTTGACGAACCAGACTCGATTCATGAGAGAAGAGAGATAATAGGATAATATTATCATTATATTAGTATTAGAAGCTTCTTGAATGATATTATAAGGTCACCTGGTCTGATTTAGTTAAAAACAGGAAATCGGTTTAACTGGGTTCACAGTTTACTGGTGCAGCTTAGCACCGGCACTCTCTGATGACTTTACCAATGCTAAGGCCTCATCATAAATGTTCTATTCTCATAATAAATATGTTACTAGTGTCATTTATGCTAGTAGCTTAGAAAATAATTTTTAGTGATGTTTTTACGAGTGTTCCGATACATCTAGTTTTAGTAGTTATACACCTAAGATATTTTAATATTATTTTAACCCACCTCCAAGCCAACCAATCACAACTCACCTTAAACCTCCAAGACCTCCAAGGCTGTCTCATTTCATCATTTTGAACGAAAATAATGAGAGAAAATAGAAAAACTTTAATGAACACTTAATCTTCAAAGCTTAATATCTCCTGAACTAAAACTCAAATCAAAATTCTGATTTCACCAAAATGATCCTCTCTTCTTCCTCTACATAACCAAATAACATATCAAGGCTGAAAATAAGGTGAGATGGCTATCTCCCTCCCTCTTCAATTCGGTTTTCAAGGAAACATGCTTAAACAAGTGTTTTCTTGATGTTCTTCCTTAGATCTCTTGCTTAGCTTGACTTGTGGGCCAAAGATCTTTGATTTCCTGCACGTTTAAGGCAAGGATAACCTTCCTAAGATGCTTCTGAAGTTCGTTTAGTTGATGGTTTAGAGTTTTAAAGTTGTTCTTGATGTGTTTTAGGAGGAAAAAATGTTTTAAGAACACTTCAAAGAGTAACCGGATTTGGAGCAGCAAATCAAGGTAGGGTTTGACGAATTTAATCTTGGTTGATTGTGTTTGAGTTGTGTGATTATGATATGGTTTGGCTGTGCTTGAAATTGATTTTTTGTATGAGTAATTCTTGTTGAAATTTTGGTGAAAATTTGATGAAATTTGATGAAATTCAAGCTATGGATGTGTGTTCTTGTGGCTGCTGGAAAACAAAAACCTAGAGCTTAAATTGAGGTTCAATTTTTGTTAAAATTATGTAGAAAAGATAGGGTTTTAGTGACTGGGAATATATTTTGAATTTTGGTAAAAATCGGTTGCTGAAAAGACTGAAAAACGGGTAAAAACAGAGAAAGAATCTGAAGAATATACGAAGAACACGAAAAACACTTTGAGTCTGATGAAGAACAATGAAGAACATGCTTTAGATCCTTAAAAGGGCAAGGAAGTAAATGCTTTGGTGTTTAAGGGGTTATTTAGTAATTTCTGAAAGTTAGGGTGGTTAAAGTAGAAATATTAAAAGTTACGGGTGGTAAAAAGTAAATTTTAAAGGTTAAAAGTAAAAGGTAAGGTAATTTTCGAAAATTAATGATAAAATAATAAATAATGATAAAATATTAAATAATAATATTTTAATAAAAATAATAAAATAATGGGAAAAAGGCAGTTTTCTGTAAAAGCTTTAGAAAGACAATTTTAAGTGCAGAATCTCATAATTACCTTCATAAAACACTTAGGGAGTGGTAATAACATGTTAGTGAGGCAAAGATAAAGAAAAGATAAAAAGTTAAAGAAAAGATAAAAACCAAAGAAAAAGTCTGTAAAATTTTAATGACAGAAAAACAGACAGAGACTAGTGAATGAACTAGGGCAACTTAGTTAGTACTTGAGTTGCGAATAGGATTAGGTATAATATGAAAAGTTAAACTATTTCAGTATAGACTTAATGAACCTATACTTGGGACAGGATAACTATTCATACCGAAATTTACATAAGCTTTAAATACATACGTTAAGCAGAGAAATTAGAGTAGAGTAAAGAGATAAAAGAAATGAGTAATACAACAAAGAGGTATTTGTTTTGTGTACATTTGTTGCATTCAGGCAACTCTAGAATTATTTGTTTGATGATCTACTGCGTGAAGGCATTCAGATAAATAGAGGTACGACCACAGAACGTTTTCCAGTGCTACACAGCTATTGAGAGCTATACCTGTAACTGATAACCTGGGATCACTTGTAGAGGATATTAATTCATACACGGCTAGAATGCCTCACTTGTAATGCAAGGATTGCTTACAAAGAATATGATTTCATACACGGATGAAATGCCATCACCCGTAAGGCAGAGTCTGCTTACAGAGGATATGACGCATACGTCAGTTAGTGAGAATTGTACCTATGCTGACTGGAAAACCATACCCGTTTCAGCTGCTTCGGGTTACGTCGGGAGTGGGTAGAAACCGACACATGAGCTCATTACCTGCATTAAGGCCAGACATGCATCATACTTGGTTGTGCATTTCTTCCATTATGTTTGTTGTATGAATGTATGTTTTCTTTGTGTGTATTCTATTCCTTGTGTTTGTGTTATTTTCTTGTATTCTTCTGTTTGTGTTCTGCTATCTGTTTTCTCTATCTTCTCTACTTATCTGTGTTTTCTATTTACTGCTTCTTTGTATTCTGCTAATAGTCTGCTAAACAAGATAGAATTAATGAACGTAACTAATAACCCCGATCCTACTAAGAACTCCCCAGTTCTTACCCCTTCTCTCTCCTTTCCCCCTTCAGATGGAAGTGAGAGTACCTTACCATAGTTCGTTGATGATGGTTCTGCAAAGAGGATTCCGCTCTAGATAGTCTTCTGAGTCTAGGGTGAATATTGTTCTCTGTTTATATGTATATACTGTGAGACCAGCCAACGTCTGCACCCCGTTTGTAAGCGCACTTTAACCTAAATCCTGTGTACGAGACTCCTGTTGTGTGGCTACTTCATGAGGTACCAGAGAGATGTCCTATGGCAATGTCTGATCGTGCAGAGGAGTAGAAGATGATGTTCTATCCTTTGATGACGTTCCATCGACCTGACTTGAGTTTTGAAGACCTAGAACGTACTTTCCTTCGCTTTAGTAGTTTAGAGGGACTAGGTGAGTATAGAGTCTAGGCTAGCCTAGGTGCCAGCTTAGGGACCTCTTGAACAGGTCAGGACCTGGGATGTTGTATATATATATATATATGTATATAGTTATTATCTAGCTATATCTAGGGGTGTCCTAACAAAAAGTCTATACTCTAATAAAGGCTGAATCATGGAATGTTATCAACTGCTTGAGATGTATTTATGTGTGGTTGTTTATAACTGTTGTATCTGCTATTATTTTGTTGATTGTGAATGATTCTGTTTATTAGTCCAAACATTTAAAAAAAATACCCTGCAAATTAACTACGTTTTTAACAGCGAATCAGGCTCATATGATAAGTAATAGATAATAATTAGGAAGACAAGTTGGTAGCACTCAGTTTTCAGTATGATCTAGACATACTGAAAATTGGGTCGTTACACATATCTTGGAGAGAACCTCACCAACGCTTGGTGAAGATGGTTGGAACTTCTGACAATCGATTGAAGGACAAACACTCTTGGAGGTTCAAGGATGGATACAAGCATAAACCACCTTGACAAGGAGCCTCCCAAATGTCCAACTTAAGGACTTAAACCAAAAGTGCTTGGTGGGAGACATTCCACCATGGTAAACTCTTTCCATTCTCTTGTAGATATAATGAATGAATGAATTGGGTTCCATTGTACATAATTTCTTTTTCTCTTAGTGCATTTTGCTTTGTTTGCTAAGGTGTTCATACATCCTATGCCTTAATTAGGGATAATTTTTTGACATTGAGTTTTTCTTTGGATTGAAAGTTTTCTCAATTTGTTTGAAAAATGCCCGATATTTCAAAATGTGTTTAATTTTGCATCTTAGCTAGGTCTAGGGTCTTAGAGAAGGAAGGAAGAGTATAAGCTCTTTTTGATGCTCTTAAAAAAAAAAAAACCAAGCCACGCGCAAGCAAATAGCGCGCGCGCGTCGGCTGCGTTTTTAACTTTTCTGGGCCAATGACCAGAGAGTTGTGCCACTTTTGGGCCAACTCTGTGCCTCAACCCACGTGGACGCACGCCGTGCGCGTCCGCGTCCCTTCGGGTTTCCTTACCCACGCGCTAGCGCGCTTGGCACCGCCGCGCACCCCTCATAAGTTCAACCCATCCACGCGAACGCGCACGGTGCGCGCGCGCGTCGGTACGTTTTTACATCACCCAGGCCAAAGGACCCGAGAGTTGTGCCAACTCTAGGCCCCTTTTGTGCCTCTGGCCTAGCAACCCACGCGGACGCGCATTGCACGCGTCCGCGCCCATTGCCAATTCATCCATCTACGCCCTAGCGCATATGGGGCCTTCGCGCCATTTCTCTATTCTGTCACCCACGCAGACGCGCACAATGCACGCGCACGTGGATTTAAAATTCCACTTATCCCAGGGACGCGAAGCCCTAGCGCATTCGCGCATCAACCCTCTTCTCCTCTCCAATGTTCCATTTCCTTCCTCTCCCTCCATTTCCAACCTTCAACCTTCAGCATCCCTGCGACCACCAACCACCGGCATCCTCCGGTGAGCGTCCCGCGACCGTCGCCGCACGCCCCCCTCTTCCTCGTTCTCCCTCTCTCTCACTCAATCTTCTCTTCTCTATCTCTGTGCACCCCTGCTCTGCCATGAGCACCACCGTGACTCCATTGTCGCCGGCAAACACTCCCGGTCGTCTTCCCGGACTGCCGCTCCGTTCTGGCCGGCTCGCCCTTTCCACCCTCTTTCTCCGTCCTCTGTTCCACCTTCCAACTCCTCTGCTTCCAGGTTCCTTTATTTTCTCATTTCCATTTTAATTTCGTTTAATTAATTTTGTTTAGATTATTCTGTTTAGTTTGTACAATTAGCTCAGTTACTAGTTTAGTGTAATTAGGTGGTTAGCGAATCTGGGCTGAGTAGTAGATTTAGGCCTATTTGAATTCTTACTGCTCTGTGAAATTACTCTGTTTCATCGCTTTGCTTGTGCTGTATGCTTGGCTTACCATTATTGAGTATTGCTTTGCTCATGGATACTGGTTGCTTACTTATTCATAACTGCTTGCTGGCTGATTTAATTTAAATCGCTCTCTAATGCTTTGCTGCTGCACTATTGGCTTGATTGCCCCAGTCATATGAACTCATATATGATCTTTGTGCTTTTGACTTTTGATGAATTCATATGGAATTTGATTTGAATTTGGGAATTAGCCAATGTACTACTGAAATGCTGTCGGATTTTTCTTAACCATATTTCTTGAATTGACATTGTTTGATGGATGTAACAAACTTCTATTTGATGATTTCTGTGTCAAATAGAATTGTGTTGTCTAAATGGTTTTGAAAATTCCTCAAGAACAGGTTCTTTGGACATGCCTCTAATACTTCTTGCTTGCTTGCAATGCTAACTTGTATATATGCATTGCATGATTAAGTAAACTTTTAGATTGACCATAAATTTGGTTTTCATTTGGAATTGAGCCTAATTTGCTTGCTTCACAAGATTGATGATTTCTTCTACCTATGTGGACACTGTGATTCAATCCCTTTATGCCCAAACTACCCTTGGTCACATAGTGCATGAATTTTTCAAATCTTATCTCAATCCTTGTAACTTTCATAACTCGTTGAATTTGGTGTTGAACTCTGCTTGATTGATTCATTCTTTAATGATTTGACTTTACCAACACAATTCATATAACTCTAGTGATCTTTGCATTGATTGGTAACTTGTTTTCATATTAGTTGCTTTCTAGCAAAATTATATTTCATCATCAATGACTTGATGCATTTCATGATTGTGAATGTGCCTACATCCCTACTATGTACATTTCTTTTAAATTATGCCAGTAACCACTATATCACTGATTTTCAACTGATTTCTGACTCTAACTTGTTTAACCAACTAACTTCCTTTGGCTTTCAACTTAACTCTTTTGATCATTATTTTGGATATGGTGTTTCCTAAGCTTAGTAAACATGTAATGTGCAAGTATGGTTTGAATTCTTGGTTTGAAACTTGATTTGAATTCTGAATTCTGTTGCTTGCATTCCAAGATATCTCTTTTCTTTCCTCACTTCGTGAATATGCTTTGCTTTGAGCGCTTTATATTTTCTTGGCTAGCTGCTTATAATATATCATCTCTATTTTTCAGGATGTCAGACAAAGGGAAAGCCATAGCCACTACTTCTAAGAAGAGAAAGCGCTCTAAATCTTCTACTCCCTCACGTTATGCAAACTATGCTAAGAACCCCATGAATGATGAGGATAAGGAAAATCAGCTGTTGCCTTCCACTGACCCGATCAAATTCCCAAACTTCTACTGTGAGCTTTGCTTCTCCATTTTCTGGAAAAAGAACCTAAACATTGAGAAGAAACTGGTCCTTCCCAATGATGTGAGACGTGCTATAAACACCCGCATCCTGGAGTTAGGATTGGACTTTGTTGACAGAGATTTTGGGAGGATAAACACCTCATGGGTGAGGGAATTCTATTGAAACTTCTTCCGTGCCACTCTTGATTCAGTCCAGTTGAGGGGTAGAGAGATTCTGATTATTGAGGCTGCCATTGGGGAGGCATTACTTTTCCGACCCCGTACTGATGACACATGTGCCTTTGAGTAGGCAGAGATAGCTATCCACTGCATGACTTTTGACTATGAGGCACTTAAGCGCGTGATTGCCAAACCTGACACTCCCTGGGTGATGGATTCTGGGAACAAGAAGCCCAAGGGGATGCGATTTGCTTATCTGTCGAAGGAGGCCAAGACTTGGAAGCATATCTTTGCCCACTATGTCCTGCCCACCACTCACTTCTCAGAGATTCCGATAGATATGCTGGTTCTGATTGGATGTGTGATGGAAGGGAAGGAGGTAAACTTCCCCCGGTTGATCAGGCAGAGTATGTGGTGCGCTCATATCTGTGGCTTGCTGCCATTCCTTACACTGGTCACCAGCATGATTGAGTTGGCAGATGTCCAGTGGCTGGATGATGACGTGACACCACCACCCCCAGATGATGACAACAAGGAGGTTACCATTCCACGGGGTGGGTGGGTGCACGAGAAGCCCCCATCCAAATGCCGTTCTAGAGCCAGAGCAGTACAGAAGGCAGCTCAGCCCTCATCAGCAGCAGCAGCAGGACCCCCTTCTACTTCAGCAACCGCAGCATCCTTACCACCACCACCAGCACCTGAGCCGACATGCCTGTTGGTGCAGCACTTATTCCGCTTTATGGAGCACCTCGAGCATCGTATCATGTGACGTCTCGACTGCTTAGACCAGGTATTCGTATCACAGGGCATCGAGCTTCCTCTGCTCCCAAACTCTCCAGCCTCCGACGAGCAGCATCAGGAGGAGGAGCATGGCGAGGAGCTGACACAGCAGGATGCACCACCAGAGACACGGACCACCACTGAGGTCCAGCAGCCTCCTGAGGATCCACAGCCACAGCCAGTACCACCACCAGAGCCACAACTAGTCCCAATCCCACAGCCTGAGCATGAGCCACAGCTCGGCGCGATTGTTGACCCCATCCCGAGCTTCAGCAGTAGCATTGAGGACGATGCTTGATTCTAAAGTGTGGAGAGGTCACCGTTTGTGACCGGTGTTTGTATTTATGTGGTGAACTTTCAGACTTCTATTTCTATTTTCTGCTACTTTATTTTATTTTATTCTGCACCTTATGTTTTAGATCATTTTGGGATTACTGTACATATTCGCTATTGTGGATACCCTTATTTTGGTTGATGCACACTTTTATTATATATATATATATATATATATATTATATATGTTTTGCATTTTGGTTTTGAGTGTGATTAGAAAAATATTCTGGATTGTTAAAAATCTAGTTAACCTTTTTTATATAAGAATTATGCTTTGATTGAAAAAATGGACAAACTAGAGAACCTTTTAAAATTTTCTAAATCACAACAATGCATTAGAATAAGCTTAGTCAATATGATGAAGTTTTCCAAGAAATCCATTTTTAGGGCACCACCCCAATTGGTTGAAATTTTTTTTAGAACTTGCTGGAATTACACACTTTATGGATCATGTTTTGAGCTAAGAACACAAGCATATGAGACTTGAGCCTAATTGTGTGGTTACATCATACAACCACTTATTTTCATTCTTGTGTGCATTATTCTCTTCCTATGATTGTAATCTTTAATTTGTTTGATTCTTTATGCCCATTATTTTGTGTATACATGCATTTATATGATTGAGGCCATTGTTCAAATAGCTCACCTACCCAAATAGCCTACCTTTTATCTTCCATTGTTAACCAATCTTGAGCCTATACTTAACCCATTTGTTCATAATTGTAGCACATTATAAGCCTAAGTGAAAAATAATAAATGTCCCTTGTTTGGATCTTTGATTAGCTTAGGCTAGTGAGAATGTTTATTATTTAATTTTGGGAGACTTGGGAACATTGGATAGAGATGAAAGTGTGTTTACATTCTTGTTGAAAAAATTTTGGAAATTGGGTACATACTCATGTATTAATCATGTATAAACCATATGCATTGATGTTCTTATATATATTTCAGTTGAAAAAAAAGAATTGCAATAAAAAGGGGATAAAGTGCTCCAAAGTGAAGTTCAACAAGAGTCAATGCATACGTGTGGTGATCAAAAAGGAAATACATGAGTGTGTGTGAAAAGTGAAGAATGGAGAGCTAGGTTAGTTTAGAATTGTATAGGTTGTCATAGGTTAGGTGGGAAGTCTAAGTTAATCAAAGATTTAAATTTCACGCTCACTTGACCATATGCATCCTACCTTGACCCTAGCCCCATTACAACCTATGGGAAGCCCTCATGATATTTGTATGCATGCATAAAGTAATTGTTGATTGTTAGATGAAAAATAAATCTTGAAAAACTTGATTAGGTGAGAATTGAGTAAATCAACCCCATACACTTGTGTGCCTAGAGCGGATACATAACCAGTGAAGGTTCGATTGCTCAATTACATGTTTCCACCTATGATCATCTTTTCTTGCAAGTTTGTAAGATCTTTCAATGATTCAATTCAATTGTGGTTTGCCTTAATTGCTATTGCCTTAGCCCTTGTGCTTGCATGTGTATTCTTGGAGATTGATTCATTTTGACTAAGCCATTACATTCATGTAAATAGGTTGTATATAGATAGATTGTATTTAGTTAGTTTGCATTGAATAAATGTTGATACCCTTTGCTTCTCTCTTGATTTTAGCATGAGGACATGCTTAGTTTATCTTGTGTTTATTTTGGGGGATTTTACCACCTTTTCCCACATTTATTCACTGAAATAGCATGGTTTTGTAATTCTCCCTTGAATTGTGGTTAAATGTAAAAACATGCTTTTTAGGCCTTAAATTGGTGATTTTAATTCACTTTAATTCCATTCGATGTCTTGATGTGTTTGTTAAGTGATTTCAGATTTATAAGGCAAGTATTGGATAGAAGAAATGTGGAGAAAAGCATACAAAGAGGAGAATGCATGAAGAAACAAGAATTAGGAATGCATAGAAGGGCGCGCGCGTACAAGGCGCGCACGTGCAGAAGCGGTTTCGCATAGGCACGCACACGCGTACATGATGCGTTCGCGCAGATGAAAAGTTTTCCAATCGACGCGCATGCGCACGTGGCGCGTACGCACCGTTACCAGCACGTGACCCACTTAAAGGCAATTCGCTGGGGGCGATTTCTGAGCTGCCCAGGCCCAAATCCAGCTTATTTCTGAGTGTATTTCATGCAGAATTGAAGTTCAAGCAAAGGGGGAGCAATTAATTTAGCCAACATGAGCCTTTAGTTAGTTTTCTAGAGAGAGAAGCTTCCTCTTCTCTCTAGAATTAGGTTAGCTTTAGGTTAGATTGTTATAAATCCATGTTTGATTTCTTGATCTCATCTTGTTTTCGCTACAATTTCATGTTTCTACTCTTGATTCTCTTAGTTTCCATGTTAATTTCCCTTTTTGCTACCTTTTGTGATGAAGAACTCATGTTGGATTTGGTACACATTTAATGCAATTTGATGTTGATGTTTCTTTTTATTAATGAATTGAGTTGTGATCTTACTTTCCTTGCAATGGATAGTTGATAGATTTTATTCTTCGTGCAATTTATGATGGTTGCTTTTATTGCATTCTAAGTGTTTGATGAAATATTTTCTTTGGTTTTTTAGTATTTTTGTCAACTCTTGGTCTAAGCCAAGGGACTTGAGTGATCTTGAGTATTTGGATATAATGGGTTTGGTGATTTGAGAACCCTTAGTGATCAATTTGATACCCATTGACGCTACCCCGCTACTAAGTTAATTAGTAGGTAGGTTAGGACTTAGGGGTGGATGTGATCAAGCCTATTTGATGTACTTCAAGCTTTGGGAAGTAGACTTAATAGGTTGGCCTCTCATGATTACCAATCTTTGGTTTGTTGACAAGGATGGTAATTGATGAGTGGATAATTTATACGCTTTTTGGCATTGTTTTTAGTAGGATCTAGTTACTTTTAGGGATGTTTTTATTACTTTTTATGTTAAATTCACATTTCTGGACTCTACTATGAGTTTGTGTGTTTTTCTGTGATTTCAGGTATTTTCTGGCTAAAATCGAGGAACTTGAGCAAAAATCAGATTCAGAGGTTGAAGAAGGACTGCTGATGCTGTTGGATTCTGACCTCCCTGCACTCAAAGTGGATTTTCTGGAGCTACAGAACTCAAAATGGCATGCTTCTAATTGCGTTGGAAATTAGACATCCAGGGCTTTCCAGCAATATATAATAGTTCATACGTTGGCCGCATTTAGACAACGTAAAAGGGCGTTGAACGCCAGTTCTACGCTGCTGTCTGGAGTTAAACGCCAGAAACACGTCACAAACCAGAGTTGAACGCCAGAAACACGTTACAACCTGGCGTTCAACTCCAGAAAGAGCCTCTACACGTGTAACATTCAAGCTCAGCCCAAGCACACACCAAGTGGGCCCCGGAAGTGGATTTATGCATCAATTACTTACTTCTGTAAACCCTAGTAACTAGTTTAGTATAAATAGGACTTTTTACTATTGTATTAGACATCTTATGATTTTTAGTTCATCTTAGGATCATATTGATCACGTTTGGGGGCTGGCCATTCGGCCATGCCTGAACCTTTCGCTTATGTATTTTTAACGGTAGAGTTTCTACACTCCATAGATTAAGGTGTGGAGCTCTGCTGTTCCTCAAAGATTAATGCAAAGTACTATTGTTTTTCTATTCAACTCAACTTATTCCGCTTCTAAGATATTCATTCGCACTTCAACATGAATGTGATGAACGTGACAATCATCATCATTCCCCCATGAACGCGTGCCTGACAACCACTTCCGTTCTACCTTCGATTGAATGGATATCTCTTGGATCTCTTAATCAGAATCTTCGTGGTGTAAGCTAGATTGATGGCGGCATTCATGAGAGTCCGAAAAGTTTAAACCTTGTCTGTGGTATTCTGAGTAGGACTCTGGGATTGAATGACTGTGACGAACTTCAAACTCGCGAGTGCTGGGCGTAGTGACAGACGCAAAAGGAGGGTGAATCCTATTCCAGTATGATCGAGAACCTCAGATGATTAGCCGTGCTGTGACAGAGCATTTGGACCATTTTCACAAGAGGATAGGATGCAGCCATTGACCACGGTGATGCCTCTAGACGATTAGCCATGCAGTGACAACGCATTGGACCATTTTCCAGAGAGGATGAAAAGTAGCCATTGACAATGGTGATGTCCTTACATAAAGCCAACCATAGAAAGGAGTAGGACTGATTGGATGAAGACAGTAGAAAAGCAGAAGTTCAGAGGGACGAAAGCATCTCTATACGTTTATCTGAAATTCTTACCAGTGATATACATAAGTATTTCTATCTTTATTCTCTGTTTAATTATTCTTTATTTTCGAAAACTCCATAATCAATTATTATCCGCTTGACTGAGATTTACAAGATGACCATAGCTTGCTTCATACCAACAATCTCCGTGGGATCGACCCTTACTCACGTAAGGTTTTATTACTTGGACGACCCAGTGCACTTGCTGGTTAGTTGTATCGAAGTTGTGAATAAAAAACGATTTATTAAAACGTGCGTACAGAGTTTTTGGCGCCGTTGCCTGAGATCACAATTTCGTGCACCAGTAATCTCAATTACCTAAATCTTAGCCAAGAGTTCTTTATCTTGCTTCAATTAATTACTTGTTCAATTTACTTTTCTTGCCGTCATATCAAATCAAAACCCCCTTTTACCCCTTCATAGCCAATAATTGACCACTTCATTGTTTCCTAGGGAGACGACCCGGAGTCCAAATACTTCGGTAAATTTTCATTGGGGTTTGTACATGTGACAAAACCAAAATTTAATTTGATGTGAGAGTTGTTTGTTGGTTTGGAGCTATGCTTAAAACGAAGTAATTCTTTTCTTGAAGAAGAAAATCTAGACCGACAACAATTTTTGTTATCAAGGTTGTAGAGAAAAATTTTGCTGAAGCCTAGCTCTATTACCCAAGCACCATTATGAGGTTATGCATGAAGGCCAGAGTGCCATTAGAGGATGCACACCCAACTTGGCTATATCCAGGCATGCCTATAACCCTCGAAAGAATGATGAATGTCACGGAGGCACGGCAAAGTTGAAGACCGCAAAGGAGGAGAAGGAGAGAAGAACCACGGGAAAGAGAAGAGCAACATGGAGATCAAGAAAAAGAGCAACCATTTCCACCCCAGGATAACATGAACATGGGGTGGATCCAAGAAGCAATTGAAAGGCTGTCAGAATAGTACAAGAGAATTCAAGAGAAGCAGGAAGAATTCCATTCACAGTACATGAGAAATCAACAAAGACAAGAGGAGCTTTAGTTGAGGATGATGAGTCAACAGAGAGACTATAAATCAAGATCTTTGGTGATGCAAGGAGAACAAGCTTCACAGTCTCAAGAATATTTCAACCAGCTGGCTCAACTCCAAGTTGAGAACATGAGAGCTTTTAATGAGTTCCAGACCCTTCAGAATGCAAGATATGGAGTTCAAGCTGACTATAACATAAATAGTCAAGTCAAGCTCAACTACATTGCAGAACATTTGCATACCATGGACCCAGCATTTCCGACTTATGATGAATTCTTCGAGGGAAGAAGTGAAAGAAAAATAGACAAGGCAATACGCCTTGGAAACAGAGTGGGAGAGACAATGAAGAAAGCTGGATTCTGGCAAAAGCTGAAGGGCAGAGGCAAGGGAGAAACTAGTAAGCAAGCAAGCGAGAAGAAGAAGAAAGACAAATAGGATAAGAAATGAAAGGTTGCTCCTTGCTTAACTCATTCAATAAAGAAAGAACATGTTTGTTTTAGTTGATGGTAGCTTTTAGTTTAAGTTGTTTTGCATCCTGTGTGTTTAATTTTGCAATAAGTATGCTAGTCTAAGTATGTATGCTTTCACTTTCACCTGTTAAATGCTTGTCTTGTCCCTTGAGTCTTTTCAATTTTAATAAAAGAAACGTTTGAACAAGAAGTGGAGGAGTTCCTTGTTAGCAAGCAGCAGAATAATAGTAAGTGGTGGTATATGTGTTTGATTGTGTAGTAGCTCATTTATAATGAATAAAAGGATATATTATTCTCTTTCTAAGTGAATATAAGCATGTTGTCTATGAATCTTAGTAAATAAAAGTCCTTGGAGAAAAGAAAAATAAAAAGAAAGAAAGAAAAGAAAAGCCAAAAGTGGCAGTAAAAACAAAAGAAAGAAAAGAATAAGGCTAGACACCAATAGCTTGAACCTTAGGACATATGCCTGTGGTGTCTTTGTACTAGGATCTGCTTGGATGATTAGGTTCTATGGAGTGCTTTAACACTTGGTAACTTGGGTTAACTAACTCGGGATTATCAACCGAAAGTCCATTATCAAGAGCAACCTAGTTGCAAGACATTTAGCAACTCAAAGAGGTATTGGGCATCAATGTCCTAAGAAGAAATGTGAGCCAAGTGTCTATAGTGAATAATGTGTTGAGCACAAATAAACTGAGAATTTGCTATACACATGACACTGAGCTAAAAGCCTAAAAGAAAATGAAGAAAAGTAATTACCAAGGATAAGTAAATAATAAGAGGTCATAGCAGTGTGTTAATTGATGCTTGAAAGAGACCTTTTATGCCTAAAGATCAATAAGAAGTGAGCTGTTGCATTGTCGGCATAAAACCCCATCAACTAGGAAATAATGCTTTGCTGATATGAATATTCCCTTCTGTTTCATTCTTTCTTTCTAATAACTCAGTACTTGCATAGGGACAAGCAAGATTTAAGTTTGGTGTTGTGATGCCAGGGCATCTTAGCCTAGTTTCAGTAGCCTTTTTTTTTGTTTTTGATAGGTTTTATGCACTTTCTTGAGTCATAAGTAAGCCATTAGGGTAGAAATCCATGTATGCATATGTTCATTCAACCATGAGTATTTTAATGTAATTTCCTGATGATATATGCTATGATTACTTGTATGCTAAGAATGATAAGAAATCTCATGATTTTAGCAAAGCTTTGATGCATTCATTGGTTGATGATAGGTGAAGGAAAGCATGGAAGAAGGTTGAAGAAGGAAGCTGTAAAGGATCAAGAGGAAGCAACGTTGGTGGCCAAGTTTGACCACCAACATTATCTCAAACGTTGGAAGAGAAACAGAGCTCTTCTCTGTAACATGGGTGATGCTCATGTTGGAGGTGGCATTGGGGATCCAACGTTAACCCCAACGTTGTGAGAAAATGATCAATTCTGGGGCTGAAAACTTTTTGAATGACGCGTACACGTCGTTGACGCGTACGCGTGAAAAAGCATTTTTTAACATCCGCGTGGAAGCGTGCAGCACACGTACGCGTCACTGAGTGATTTTCACCCATTTGCGTGGAAGCCCACGGTACGCGTACGCGCCACAAACTAACGTTGGGGGTCCAATGTTGCCTCAAACGCTACCCCCAATGTTCGCGTTGCCCAGCCCATAATTGAGATTGGAAAATTTTGAATCGACGCGCACGCGTCAGTGACGCGTACGCGTCGATGGAAAAAATAGCAATGGGCGCATAAGCACACAGTACGCGTACGTGCGAATCAGCTGACGTTGGCCCTCCAACATTGAGTTAAATGCCAATGACAGCAAAACCTTTTGTTTTTGCTGATCTGATTTAAAGTGGCGTTTGAGTCAACGTTGGCCCTCAAACGTTGACTCAAATGTGAAGCATCAGAGTTTCCAATTTCAAACAGATCTCTTCTCAACATCAAGGCATCCGATGGGAGCCATCTTCAACCCAATTTCCTCAAGGCCAAAAGCCCAATTGAAGGCTTGAAGATCAATAGAAGAGAGTGTATAAATAGCTTAGAATTTAAGTTAGAGTGGACCTTTCGACCTCTTTCTTTTTTTCACTTTTAGTTTTCCTTACTTCTCTGCACTTTCAATTTTAGAATGTATTTTACAATTCCAATTTTCATTTTGAAAGCTATGAACAACTAAACCCCTTTCATTGGGTTAGGGAGCTCTATTGTAATTCAATGGATCAATAGTAGTTTTCATCTTCTTCTTCTTTCTTTTCTCTTGATTTTTGTTAGAAAGCTTTCGGTCTTAATTCAATTGGATAGTTGTCTTGAGAGAGAAGCTATCCATAATTGGAATTCTTCGGAGCCTTGAGAGAGGAATGAAGAATTTATGCTAGAATTGCTTTCTCACAGTGGATTAGATTGGGGTTTGGATGGATATAGTGACATGTAATCCTACCAACACTTTGATCTATGAATCTGTGTGGTATAGTCAGTGACCGAACTTAAACTCTTCCCATGAGCAATTAAATCAAGACATTGGGCAATTGTTCATGCTTAGAGAGATTGGTGAGCCAAGACATTAGGATCCAATCATCTAAGATTGTCAAGCAATGTCAATGAATGCATTGATTGAGGAAGAGTTGAAAATGATTTGATCCGGAGAATTCAATACCTCTTGAAACCCAATGAATCCCCATCTCTGATCTTACCCATTCTATTTACTTTCTACATCTTTAATTTCATGCTCAATTCCCCAATCCCATTTAATTTCCAGCAATTCAAGATTCTGTCACTTTAATTCTCTGCAATTTAATTTTCTGTTTATTTAATTTCTTGCAATTTAAGTTTCCCGCCATTTTACATTCTGCAATACCAATCTTAATTCTGATTTCGCTCAACTAGAACAATTCTCTAATTATAATTGCTCGATCTACCAATCCCTGTGGGATTCGACCTCACTCTTTTGTGAGTTTTTACTTGACGACAATCCGGTGCACTTGCTGGAGGGAAATTAGTTGAGAGGCAAATTCCCGTGTATCAAGTTTGCCCTGCCCCTTCCCGCACCGCCAAAATCTCGCCCCACCTAATTGTAGTCTGGTGGGGTGGTGGGCTAAGCCCGTCGAAGCTCCTCTTTTTTTTAGTATTAACTACTAAATAATATATATAATTTCACAACCATATTAATAAATTTATAATTTCTAAAGACATAAAAAAATTATATTTTTTATATTTACAAACATTAAAGTCTTTGTAATTGTAAATACCTAATAAACATAATTATAAACTAAGTTTTTATCCAAAATATAATTATAAATATTGTCTCCAAAGAAAAATAAACATAATCCAAAATATAATTATAAATATTGTCTCCAAAGCAACATAAACATAATCCAAAATACTCAATTTTCATCTTCATACTCTTGTAAGTTGGGTTGGAGAAAGTTAGGTTTTGAAAAAAAAATTGCAAAAATACCCCCTTGCCACAAAAAACTAGGCCCAGCGGGGAAGCCCGTCCCACCCCTCCAATGCCCGTAGTTTAAGCGGTGCGGGTTAGGCGGACTTTTACTCTTTGGCGGTCACAATTTTCTAGCCCGGCCCGTCTTTTTTGGCGGGTTACGCAGGCCAGCCCGGCGGGTTTAGGCCCTTTTGCCACCTTTAGCCCTATCACCACTAGAAGGAATACGTGCCCTATTACCATTGGAGGGAATACGTGCCCTGTCATAAGCAACCAGCAAGAAATCATAGACAAGCGGAATCGACCACCATCCTTGCCAAACTTATCACATTCATTGTGTTTCTATTCACTTCCTTCTTAATCTTATCTCACTCTGTCCATAGTCACTATCATAGTCAATCAATATCATCACCGACATCAATCATATCTCATTCATTATTATCAATGCCTTATTAATTCAATTATTCACTTTGCAAATCTTCCTCAATATCAATCTAACTCCCTCAATATGTTCGCTCTTATTCCAAAGCCTAAAAACCAGTTATTAGACCTCTAACAGAGTTTACAGAGGCTTGAAAAACCAGAGAGATGGTTGAAAATCTAAAAAAATACAACTTTGATAAAACAGGATGGTCATGCGTACGCATGCCACCCGCGCACGTATGGTTTGAAAGATGACAGTTCTGTGCACGCATGCACTGTCTTCGTACGTGAGATTGAAAATTTGATAGTACTGCATATGTATGACTATGTTCACGTACATGAGACTTCTGAGCAGAGCCCAAAACCTATGTACGCATGACCCTGTCGCGTACGCACGCATACAATATTTCCAAAAAGATGTTAAGTTCAAAAATTAGTTTTTCACACCAAACATCAAACACACATAATTTTTTGTAAAAGATATTTTCAGTCCATTCTTCAAATGTTATAAACTTCGCAAACCCAATTTTCATTCAAGACAAGTTTTACGAAATTCGGAGGTCCGAAAACCAAATTATGGCCCATCGAAGTTGGTTAAAGATAGGTTGTTAACAAAATTTCTCAAGTTTCCAAAACACTCATTCCAAACTAAACAATCCACACCCAATTCATTATCTATTACTCCTATACATTATCTCATACTGCAATCACTCCATATTCAGTCCAACAACTAAGTCCTTCAATTCATTCAACAATATCCACTCATAAATATACTAATTCCCACTATTATCATCAATCATTATTGACAACAATAATTAACATACATTCCACCACATAAAAACTCACTATCAATCATATTTTATCCACATACTAGATCAAACCTTTATTCAAACCACCAATTCAATTCACCATTCAAAATCCAATCAGAATTCATATATTAAACACTAATTTTAATGCAATTATCATAATCACACTCTTATCATACTCTTCGATTCTATACCACCTTTAAGGTGATTACTCCCAAAATCCTTGAGCCATTTTTGAAATCTCTCTTGTATTTGCATTTTAGGTATGTGGTGTTAAGATTTTTGTGATTTTTGTACTTTAAGAGAAGCTCAAGCATAATATCTAATTGGGTGTTTACCCAAGTTTGAGTGATACAAGGTAAGGGAGCTCAATCTCTTCTTTATCCCTAATTTTGAGTAAAAGCCATACTGAATGTGTTGAATAATTAGTGTAATTAGATTACATAGAGTATCTTGGCTTGTTTGGTGGTTTTGGTACGTGATTGGGTGCTCGGTATAGTTACAGAGCATTTATGGAAGCTTGGTTTAGCTAGAAAGTGAAAGATTCAAGGGCTTGAACCGCCGTAAAAAAGGTACAAGTTTTTGTTTCGAGTAGGCATTATATAAAGTTATGTGAAAATCTAGGTTAATTGCCTTAAGATAGGATTGAATGAAAATAGTGGTTGTTATGATTGATTGGTTGTGATTTGTGAGTTGAAAATTATTGTTGAGTGATATAGATGTTCACATGTGAATGCAATTGAATAAAGTGTTGTGGAATGGTAATTAATGAAGTTGTTTGATTGAAAATGGATTGGTTAGTTATGGAATGGTTGGAAAATTATAAATAAGTTTTTGGAATGTTTAGAAATAGTATTAGAGTGGTTTTGATCCAAATTGGATTGAGAGTTTGTGAATTTGACAATTTTGTGAATTTGCTAAAAACGGATTTTTGACCAACTTCGATAGGCCATAATTTGGCGCTCGGAGTTCGGAATCAAATAAAATTTATCTTAGATTAAAGCTAATGAAAAGATCTTTAAAAAAATTTAAGAAAATTGTAAAAAAAAGTTATAGGCATTTGAAAACTCATGTTTTAAACTGAAAATCTAAGATGTTGCAGAAAAACCATAATCTTGACCTATGTGTGCACGCACTACTCAAAACGGGTGTATGAACTCGTGCCTACCCACGATAGTGTGCGTACGCAAACCAAGGGAGTGTTGCAACTTGTGTGTATGCATGTGGTGATGCGTACGCACATGTCCTATTTTCTCCAAAAATCTTTATTTTTGACTATTTAGCTTTCCAAGCAAGATTGTAAACCCTTGTAACCCCTATAAAAGGTTTGATAACTAGCTTTTAGACTCTGGAATGAGTGTGAGTGAATTAAACGAAATGAAGTTGATTAAGGACCTCAATATGGACAAATTATGATCTGATCGGCTGAATTAGGCAAGGTATGGGTGTCATCCTGCTTTCATGTTGATTTGATAAATACTATGACATACTCCCTGGATGCGGTGTGATGTAATTCGTTGATACACTCTGTGGATGCGATGTGATGCAAGACAAGGACAGTGGTTGAAGCCCACTTGCGTGTACCAGGCAAGGACGATTGGTGATATCCCGCTTGCTTGTGGTACTTACGACTAAGAACGGTTGGTTAATCCCACTTACTCGATTTGGGTTTGGTAGCATAACCGACACGTGAGCTCATGGCTAGTAGGACAAGCATGCATCATGTATATCTATGTGCAATTGCTTGAGTATACATCTTGTATTTGGTTTGCTATATATATATATATATATATATATATATATATATATAACTGTTAATTGTTATACATGTTTGAAGTGCTTTTGATTATGTTTGCATCCAATTACTTGTGTTTGCTAATATTAAATATATATTGCTGAACTAAACACTAGTCTACTGTGATACTGAAAAGAGAGAAAGGCTGAGATATGTTATGAATGACTAAGGATATGGAATCACTGATATAGAAGAAGACTTAAAATACTTTTTCCTATTCGGTTTAGTAAAAATTCTAGGCTTAAATCTTGGGCGTTGGAGTTTTAGGATTGTCTAGCAGGTTCGTGTACTTTTACATCGTCTCTATTTAGAATTGTTACCCTACTGGGAACCTTCGGGTTCTCACCCATTGCGGATTTATTGTTTTTCAGATACAGGACGTGACGCACATTGCTGAGTTTGCTGGATTCTCATGGATAGCAAAGACTTCTTTACATTTATATTTTGTGTATATTGTTGTTTATTTCTCCACTTTTGTATATACATTGTATATCACTCTTAGAGGTTGATCTTTGGAGAAGCAGGATTATGTTTTGGTTAACTTTTGGTTTCGTTACATACTTTCTAGTCGACATTTTCTTCGTAGGTTGAGACTAGTACTTGCTATGTATTCTCTTTTGAACCTTATGTTATAGATATTATGTTTCTGTATAACGACACTTTTACCTTTAACGCTATGTGTGTGATGACGATTTTATCGCTTTTGATTTATCTTTCCTTCACAGGCTTCTAGTTGCATTATATTCCTTCAAATATTATGTATGTACTTTTTTGTATTAGAGGTTGTAATACCTCTCCACCTATGATTTACAACTATAGCGTAAAACTTTGCGTGGTAGGGTGTTACATTAACACAATGCAATTACTAAATTAATGTAATTTTCCATAACATCCAAATTTATGAAATAAAGTTATTATAATGAAAAATTATATTTTCAATATAAAACTACATTACCCCAAAATAAAAACATTAGCTACAAAACATAAATACAAAAAAAATAAAGACAGAATATGTGTGTGTGTGCGCGCGCCATAAAATAAAAACATTAGCTACAAAACATAAATACAAAAAAAAAGACAAAATGTGTGTGTGGGGGGGTGTGTGATGCGTGGGAATCTGCCTCTCAACAAATTTCCTTCCGCCAAGTGCACCGGATTGTCGTCAAGTAAAAACTCACTGTAGAGTGAGGTTGAATCCCACAGGGATTGGTAGATCAAGCAATTATAATTGGAGAATGTTGCTAGTTGAGCAAAATCGTGATTGAATTTGGAATTGTAGAAAGTAAAAATTGGCAGGAAACTTAAATTGCAAGAAATTAAAGGAACAAAAAATTAAATGCTAGATGTTAAATGACAGAAGCTTAAATTGCAAGAAATTAAATGGGAAGGGGGAATTAGCATGAAATTAAAGAGCAGAAAGAAAATAGAATGGGTAGATCAGAGAATGGGGGATTCATTGGGTTTAGGAGATGTACAATTCTCCGGATCAAATTCATTTTCATCTCTTTCGCAATCAATGTATTCATTGATCTCCTTGGCAATCTTAAGTGATTGGATCCTAATTTCTTGGCTCAGCAATCTCTCTAAGCATGAACAATTGCCCAATTCCTTGATTTAAGTGCTCATGGGAAGAGATGAAGTTTGGTCACTGATTATACCACCCAAATTCATAGATCAAAGTGTTGGTAGGATTACATGTCACTATATTCATCCAAACCCCAATCTAATCCAATGTGAGAAAGTATTTCTAGCATGATCTCCTCATTCCTCTTCCAAGGTTCCGAGGAGATCCAATAATGAATAGCTTCTTTCCCAAGATAACTATCCAATTGGATGAAAAACGAAAGCTTTCTAGTAAAATCAAGAGAAAAGAAAGAAGAAGATGAATGAAAATTACTATTGATCTATTGAATTACACAGAGCTCCCTCACCCAATGAAAGGGGTTTAGTTGTTCATAGCTCTCAAACTGGAAATTTCAGTTAGATGATACATTTCGGAATTTTACTAACAGAGAATAAAAAAAATACCAAAGATGTAAAAGTGCTCCGTAAGTAAAAGTGAACCCAAAAGTCCTTTTTAACTTAAATTCTAAGCTATTTATACACTTTCTTCCATTGATCTTCAAGCTTTGAATTGGGCTTTTGGCCTTGATGGAATTGGGTCGAAAATGGCTCCAATTGATTTTCCTTGGTGTTGAGAAGAAATCTGTGCAATTTTGAATTCTGATACTTCACGTTTGAGTCAACGTTTGAGGGCCAACATTGACTCAAACGCCATGTAAAATAGATCAGCAAAAAACCAGAAAGCTTGCTGTCATTGGTGTTTGACTCAACGTTGGAGGGCAAATGGTACGCGGAATCGTGATTACACTTTAATTATGTAAAATTCATTGCTCTTTCTTTCCCTGGAAATGGCGCCAAAAACATGATGCCAAGACCATGGTTCACAACTCCGTGTAACTAACCAGCAAGTGCACTGGGTCGTCCAAGTAATACCTTACGTGAGTAAGGGTCGAATCCCACGGAGATTGTTGGTATGAAGCAAGCTATGGTCACCTTGCAAATATCAGTTAGGCAGATATAAATTGATAATGGTGTTTTCGAAAATAATATAATAAAATAGGGATAGAAATACTTATGTAATTCATTGGTGAGAATTTCAGATAAGCGAATGGAGATGCTTTCGTTCCTCTGAACCTCTGCTTTCCTGCTATCTTCATCCAGTCAGTCTTACTCCTTTCCATGGCTGGATTTATGTGATACATCACCATTGTCAATGGCTACTTTCGGTCATCTCTCAGGAAAATGATCCAATGCCCTGTCACGGCACGGCTAATCGTCTGGAGGCATCACCCTTGTCAATGGCTTCATCTTATCCTCTCAGTGAAAATGGTCAACGCACCCTGTCACGGCACGGCTATTCATCTGTCGGTTCTCGATCATGCTGGAATAAGATTTACTATCCTTTTGCGTCTATCACTAACGCCCTGCAATCGCAAGTTTGGAGCTCGTCACAGTCATTCATTCATTGAATCCTACTCGGAATACCACAGACAAGGTTTAGACCTTCCGGATTCTCTTGAATGCCACCATCATTCTAGCTTACGCCACGAAGATTCTGGTTAGGAGATCTAAGAGATACTCATTCAGTCTAAGGTAGAACGGAAGTGGTTTTCATGCACGCGTTCATAGGGAATGATGATGATTGTCACGTTCATCACATTCAGATTGAAGTACGAATGAATATCTTAGAAGCGAAACAAGATGAATTGAATAGAAAACAGTAGTACTTTGCATTAATCCTTGAGAAACAGCAGAGCTCCACACCTTAATCTATGGAGTGTAGAAACTCTACCGTTGAAAATACATAAGTGAAAGGTCCAGGCATGGCCGAATGGCCAGCCCCCAAATCGTGATCACAGGATCAATAATACAATCCAGGATCCAGGATGTTCCAAAAAGACTAGTAACATGTCCTATTTATAATAAACTAGCTACTAGGGTTTACATGAGTAAGTAATTGATGCATAAATCCACTTCCGGGGCCCACTTGGTGTGTGCTTGGGCTGAGCTTGAGTGTTGCACGTGTAGAGGTCCTTCTTGGAGTTGAACGCCAGCTTTTGTGCCAGTTTGGGCGTTCAACTCTGGTTTTGGCTCCTTTTCTGGCGCTGGACGCCAGATTTGGGCAGAAAGCTGGCGTTGAATGCCAGTTTACGTCGTCTATTCTTGGCCAAAGTATGGACTATTATATATTTCTGGAAAGCCCTGGATGTCTACTTTCCAACGCAATTGGAAGTGCGCCATTTCGAGTTCTGTAGCTCCAGAAAATCCACTTTGAGTGCAGGGAGGTCAGAATCCAACAGCATCAGCAGTCCTTCTTCAACCTCTGAATCTGATTTCTGCTCAAGTCCCTCAATTTCAGCCAGAAAATACCTGAAATCACAGAAAAACACACAAACTCATAGTAAAGTCCAGAAATATGAATTTAACATAAAAACTAATGAAAACATCCCTAAAAGTAACTAGATCCTACTAAAAACATACTAAAAACAATGTCAAAAAGCGTATAAATTATCCGCTCATCACAACACCAAACTTAAATTGTTGCTTGTCCCCAAGCAACTGAAAATCAATTAGGATAAAAGAAGAGAATATACTATAAATTCCAAACTATCAATAAAACATAGCTTCAATCATATGAGCGGGACTTATAGCTTTTTGCCTCTTGAATAGTTTTGGCATCTCACTCTATCCATTGAGATTCAGAATGATTGGCATCTATAGGAACTCAGGGTTCAGATAGTGTTATTGATTCTCCTAGTTCAGTATGATGATTCTTGAACACAGCTTCTTTATGAGTCTTGGCTGTGGCCCTAAGCACTTTGTTTTCCAGTATTACCACCGGATACATAAATGCCACAGACATATAATTGGGTGAACCTTTTCAGTTTGTGACTCAGCTTTGCTAAAGTCCCCAATTAGAGGTGTCCAGAGTTCTTAAGCACACTCTTTTTTTGCTTTGGACCTTGACTTTAACCGCTCAGTCTCAAGTTTTCACTTGACACCTTCACGCCACAAGCACATGGTTAGGAACAGCTTGGTTTAGCCGCTTAGACCAGGATTTCATTCCTTTTAGGCCCTCCTATCCACTAATGCTCAAAGCCTTGGGATCCTTTTTATTGCCCTTGCCTTTTGGTTTTAAGGGTTATTGGCTTTTTGCTCTTGCCTCTTGGTTTTAAGAGCTTTTGGCTTTTTCTGCTTGCTTTTTCTTTTTCTTTCTATTTTTTTTTTCGCCTATTTTTTTTTTCTGCAAGCTTTGTTCTTTGCTGCTTTTTCTTGCTTCAAGAATCATTTTTATGATTTTTCAGATTATCAAATAACATGTCTCCTAGTCATCATTCTTTCAAGAGCCAACATATTTAACATTCTTAAACAACAACTTCAAAAGACATATGCACTCTTCAAGCATACATTCAGAAAACAAGAAGCATTGTCACCACATCAATATAATTAAACTAAGTTCAAGGATAAATTTGAAACTCATGTACTTCTTGTTCTTTTGAATTAAAACATTTTTCATTTAAGAGAGGTGATGGATTCATAGGACATTTATAACTTTAAGACATAGTTACTAACTACTAATGATCATGTAATGAAGACACAAACACAGATAAGCACATAACATAGAAAACGAAAAACAGAAGAAATAAAAACAAGGAATGAATCCACCTTAGTGATGGTGGCGTTTCCTTCTTGAGGAACCAATGATGTCCTTGAGCTCTTCTATGTCTCTTCCTTGTCTTTGTGGCTCCTCCCTCATTGCTTTTTGATCTTCTCTTATTACATGAAGCATGATGGAGTGCTCTTGATGTTCCACCCTTAGTTGTCCCATATTGGAACACAATTCTCCTAGGGAGGCGTTGATTTGCTCCCAATAGTTTTGTGGAGGAAAGTGCATTTGAGGCATCTACGGGATCTCATGGTGATGAGCTTCATACGCCTCTTGAGCTCCATGAATGGGCTCTCTTGCTTGCTCCATCTTTTTCTTAGTGATGGGCTTGTCCTCTTTGATGAGGATATCTCCCTCTATGTCAATCCCAGCCGAATTGCATAGGTGGCAGATGAGGTGAGGAAAGGCTAACCTTGCCATAGTGGAGGACTTGTCAGCCACCTTGTAGAGTTCTTGAGGTATAATCTCATGAACTTCCACCTCTTCTCCAATCATGATGCTATGGATCATGATGGCCCGGTCTATAGTAACTTCAGACCGGTTGCTAGTGGGAATGATTGAGTATTGAATGAGCTCCAACCATACTCTAGCTATAGGCTTGAGGTCCAATCTTCTTAGTTGAACCGGCTTGCCTTTGGAGTCAATCTTCCATTGAGCTCCTTCTACACATATGTCCATAAGGACTTGGTCCAACCTTTGATTAAAGTTGACTCTTCTAGTGTAGGGGCGTTCATCTCCTTGCATCATGGGCAAGTTAAACGCCAACCTCACATTCTCCGGTCTAAAATCTATGTATTTCCCCCGAACCATTGTAACATAGTTCTTTGGATCCCAGTTCTTACTTTGATTATGGTTCTTGGTGATCCATGCATTAGCATAGAACTCTTGAACCATTAGGATGCCGACTTGTTGGATGGGATTTGTTAGAACTTCCCAACCTCTTCTTTGAATTTCATGTCGGATCTCTAGATACTCATTTCTTTTGAGTTTGAAAGGGACCTCAGGGATCACCTTCTTCTTGGCCACAACATCATAGAAGTGGTCTTGATGGGCTTTGGAGATAAAGCTTTCCATCTCCCATGACTCGGAGGTGGAAGCTTTTGTCTTCCCTTTCCCCTTTCTAGAGGATTCTCCGGTCTTAGGTGCCATTAATGGTAATGGAAAAACAAAAAGCTTATGCTTTTACCACACTAAACTTAGAATTTTGCTCGCCCTCGAGCAATAAAAGAAAGAATAGATGAAGAAGAAGAAGAAATGGAGGAGAGGGAGAAAGTGATGTGGTTCGGCCAAGAAGGGTGTAGAGGGGTTGTGTTGTGTGAATTTGAAGAAGAATGGAGGGCTTTATATAGGGAAGGGAGGGGGGAAGGTTTCGGCCATATGGGTGGGTTTGGGTGGGAAATTGGTTTTGAATTTTGAAGGTAGGTGGGGTTTATGAGGTAGGTTTATGGGGAAGAGTGGATGGATGTGAGTGGTGAAGAGGTGATGAGGAAGAGAGATTGAGGTGATTGGTGAAGGGTTTTTGGGGAAGAGTGTTTATGGGGTTGTGTGAAAGAGAGTGGTGAGAAGAAGTAAGTGAAGGTAGGTGGGGATCCTGTGGGGTCTACAGATCCTGAGTGGATCCTGTGGGGTCCACAGATCCTGAGGTGTTCAAGGATTTACATCCCTGCACCCATTAGGCATGTAAAAATGCCTTTGCATACAACTCTGGGCGTTCAGCGCCAGGTTGGTGGCCATTTTGGGCGTTCAACGCCCATTTGTGTGCCATTTCTGGCGTTGAACGCCAGAACCATGCTCTGTTCTGGCGCTAAACGCCAGACAGATGCTCCTCTAGGGTGTGATTTTTCTTCTGCTATTTTTTATTCTATTTTCAATTTTTCTATTTATTTTGTGACTCCACATGATCATGAACCTATAAAGACGTATAACTAAGAAAAATATAGTTAGATAAATAAAAATTGGGTTGCCTCCCAACAAGCGCTTCTTTAATGTCAATAGCTTGACAGTGGGCTCTCATGGAGCCTCACAGATGTGCAGAGCTTTGTTGAGACTCTCCAACACTAAACTTAGAGTTTGGATATGGGAGTTCAACACCAAACTTAGAGTTTGACTGTGGGGGCTCTGGTTGACTCTGCTTTGAGAGAAGCTTTTTCTGCTTCCTCTCCATGGTTGTAGAGGGAGATCCTCGAGTTTTAAACACAAGGGAGTCCTCATTCCATTGAAGGACTATTTCACCTCTGTCAACATCAATCACAGCTCTTGCTGTGGCCAGGAAAGGTCTTCCTAGGATGATGGATTCATCCTCTTCCTTTCCAGTATCCAGGACTATGAAATCAGCAGGGATGTAAAGGCCTTCAACCTTTACTAACACGTCCTCTAGTTGTCCATAAGCCTGTTTTCTTGAACTATCTGCCATCTCTAATGAGATTTTAGCAGCTTGCACCCCATAGATTCCCAGTTTCTCTATTACAGAGAGGGACATGAGGTTTATTCCTGAACCAAGGTCACATAGAGCCTTAAAGATCATGGTGCCTATGGTACAGGGTATTATGAACTTTCCAGGATCCTGTCTCTTCTGAGGCAATGTCAGTTGATCCAGATCACTTAGTTCATTGATGAACAAGGGAGGTTCAACTTCCCAAGTATCAATGCCAAATAATTTGGCATTCAGCTTCATGATTGCACCAAGAAACTTGGCAGTTTGCTCTTCAGTAACATCCTCATTCTCTTCATAAGAGGAATACTCATCAGAGCTCATGAAGGGCATAAGGAAGTTCAATAGAATCTCTATGGTCTCTAGATGAGCCTCAGAGTCCTTTGGTTCCTCAGAGGAAAGCTCCTTATTGATCACTGGACGACCCAGGAGGTCTTCCTCCTTGGGATTCACGTCCTCCACTCCCCTTGTAGGTTCGGCCATGGTGCTTATGTCAATGGCCTTGCACTCTCCTTTTGGGTTCTCTTCTGTATTGCTTGGGAGAGTACTGGGAGGGATTTCAGTGATCCTTTTACTCAGCTGGCCCACTTATGCTTCCAAATTTCTAATGGAAGATCTTGTTTCATTCATGAAACTTACAGTAGCCTTAGACAGATCAGAGACTAAGTTTGCCAAATTAGAAGTATTTTGTTCAGAGTTCTCTGTCTGTTGCTGAGTGGATGATGGAAAAGGTTTATTATTGCTAAACCTGTTTCTTCCACCATTATTAAAGCCTTGTTGAGGCTTTTGATCCTTCCATGAGAAATTTGGATGATTTCTCCATGATGAGTTATAGGTGTTTCCATAAGGTTCACCTAAATAATTTACCTCTGCTATTGCAGGCTTTTCAGGATCATAAGCTTCTTCTTCAGAAGATGCCTCTTGAGTACTGTTGGATGCAGCTTGCATTCCATGCAGACTCTGAGAGATCATATTGACTTACTGAGTCAATATTTTATTCTGAGCCAATATGGCATTCAGAGTATCAACTTCAAGAACTCCCTTCTTCATAGGCGTCCCATTGCTCACAGGATTCCTTTCAGAAGTGTACATGAACTGGTTGTTCGCAACAATGTCAATGAGTTCTTGAGCTTCTGCAGGCGTTTTCTTTAGGTGAATGGATCCACCTACAGAAGTGTCCAGTGACATCTTTGATAGCTCAGATAAACCATCATAGAATATATCCAGGATGGTCCATTCTGAAAGCATGTCAGAAGGACACTTTTTGGTCAACTGTTTGTATCTTTCCCAAGCTTCATAGAGGGATTCACCTTCTTTCTGTCTGAAGGTTTGAACATCAGCTCTAAGCTTGCTCAGCTTTTGAGGAGGAAAGTACTTGGCTAAGAAAGCCGTGACCAGCTTATCCCAAGAGTTCAGGCTGTCTTTGGGTTGAGAATCCAACCATAATCTAGCTCTGTCTCTTACAGCAAAAGGGAAAAGCATGAGCCTGTAGACTTCAGGATCTACTCCATTAGTCTTAACAGTATCACATATCTGCAAGAATTCAGTTAAGAACTGAAAAGGATCTTCAGATGGAAGTCCATGAAACTTGCAGTTCTGCTGCATCAGAGAAACTAATTGAGGTTTCAGCTCAAAGTTGTTTGCTCCAATGGCAGGAATGGAGATGCTTCTTCCATGTAAATTGGACTTAGGTGCAGTAAAGTCACCAAGCATCTTCCTTACATTATTATTATTTTCGGCTGCCATCTCCTCTTCCTGTTTGAAAATTTCTGAAAGGTTATCTCTGGATTGTTGTAATTTAGCTTCTCTTAATTTTCTCTTCAGAGTCCTTTCAGGTTCTGGATCTGCTTCAACAAGAATATTCTTGTCCTTGCTCCTGCTCATATGACAAAGAAGAGGGCACAGAAAAAATAATAATAATAATATGGATCCTTTATACCACAGTATAGGGATCCCTGTGTGAGTAGAAGAAGAGGGGGAGACAAAGAATGTAATATAATGGAAGAAACACAACTGTGAGGAGGGCAGAGATGTGAGATGAGAGGAATAAATAAATAGAATAAGATGGGAGAGGGAGAATTTTTGAAAATAATTTTTGAAAAAGAGTTAGTGATTTTCGAAAATAGTTTTTGAAAAAGGTTAGTATTTTTCAAAAAATTTTGAAATCAAAAATAAAAATAATTAGTTAATTAAAAAGAAATTTTTGAAAAAGGAAGAAGATATTTTCAAAAATTAGAGAGAGAGAGAGTTAGTTAGGTAGTTTTGAAAAAGATAAGAAACAAACAAAAATTTAGTTAGTTAGTTAAAACAAATTTTGAAAAGATAAGAAGTTAGGTAGTTAGAAAAGATATTTTGAAATCAAATTTTTGGAAAAGGTGAGATAAGAAGATATTTTTGAAAAGATATGATAGAAATTAGTTTTTGAAAAAAAAAGATTTGATTTTTAAAATCACAATTAATGACTTGATTAATAAGAAATCACAAGATATGATTCTAGAACTCAAAGTTTGAATCTTTCTTAACAAGCAAGTAACAAACTTGAAAATTTTGAATCAAAACATTAATTGTTATTGTTATTTTCAAAAATTTGGTATAAAAATAAGAAAAAGATTTTTGAAAAATATTTTTGGAATTTTCGAAAATAACTAAGAATTTTGAAAAAGATTTGATTTTTGAAAAAGATTTTGAAAAAGATAATATTTTCAAATTGAAAATTTGATTTGACTCATGAGAAACAATTTGATTTTAAAAATTTTTGAAAAAGTCAATCCAAATTTTCGAATTTGATGAGAGAAAATGGAAAAGATATTTTTTTTTTATTTTTTTGAAATTTTTATGATGAGAGAGAAAAACACTAAAGAGATGCAATGCATGAAATTTTTAGATCAAAACATGTGATGCATGCAAGAATGCTATGAATGTCAAGATGAACACCAAGAACACTATGAATGTCAAGATGAACATCATAGACACAATTTTGAAAAATTTTTAATGCAAAGAAAACATGCCAGACACCAAACTTAGAATTCTTTAATGCTTAGACACTAAGAATTCAAGAATGCATATAAAAAACAAGAAAAGACACAAAACATGCAAATGCAAAGATCAAGCAAGAAGACTTACCAAGAACAACTTGAAGATCATGAAGAACACTATGAATGCATGAATTTTCGAAAAATGCAAGATGCACATGCAATTGACACCAAACTTATAACATGACTCAAGACTCAAACAAGAAACACAAAAAATATTTTTGATTTTTATGATTTTCTAATTTTTTTGAATTTTTATTTCAAAATATATATGAAAAAGAAAAATAAGGATTCCAAAATTTTTAATATGAATTTCAGAAATCTTGCATTCCTAGTCTAAAGCTTCAGTCCAGGAATTAGACATGGCTCACTAGCCAGCCAAGCTTTCAATGAAAGCTCCGGTCCAAAACACTAGACATGGCCAATGGCCAGCCAAGCTTCAGCATGTAATTCAAACATGACATGCCTGACATACCCTACAGTCGTATAACAGCTGATGGTTGGAAGCCTTAGTCCAAAAGAATTTAGACATGGCTTTACAGCCAGCCAGGCTTCACATGCTTCATGAAACACTAGAATTCATTCTTAAAAATTTTGAATAAAAATAAAATTTTTTTTTAAAACATTTTTATTTTTTCGAAAACAGATGAGAAATTTTTGAAATATTTTTTGAAAAAATTTTTGAAAAGAGAACGAAAAGAAAGTTACCTAATCTGAGCAACAAGATGAACCGTCAGTTGTCCAAACTCGAACAATCCCCGGCAACGGCGCCAAAAACTTGGTACGCGGAATCGTGATTACACTTTAATTATGTAAAATTCATTGCTCTTTCTTTCCCTGGAAATGGCGCCAAAAACATGATGCCAAGACCATGGTTCACAACTCCGTGTAACTAACCAGCAAGTACACTGAGTCGTCCAAGTAATACCTTACGTGAGTAAGGGTCGAATCCCACAGAGATCGTTGGTATGAAGCAAGCTATGGTCACCTTGCAAATCTCAGTTAGGCAGATATAAATTGATAATGGTGTTTTCGAAAATAATATAATAAAATAGGGATAGAAATACTTATGTAATTCAATGGTGAGAATTTCAGATAAGCGAATGGAGATGCTTTCGTTCCTCTGAACCTCTGCTTTCCTGCTATCTTCATCCAATCAGTCTTACTCCTTTCCATGGCTGGCTTTATGTGATACATCACCATTGTCAATGGCTACTTTCGGTCATCTCTCGGGAAAATGATCCAATGCCCTGTCACGGCACGGCTAATCGTCTGGAGGCATCACCCTTGTCAATGGCTTCATCTTATCCTCTCAGTGAAAATGGTCAACGCACCCTGTCACGGCACGGCTATTCATCTGTCGGTTCTCGATCATGCTGGAATAGGATTTACTATCCTTTTGCGTCTGTCACTAACGCCCTACAATCGCGAGTTTGGAGCTCGTCACAGTCATTCATTCATTGAATCCTACTCGGAATACCACAGACAAGGTTTAGACCTTCCGGATTCTCTTGAATGCCGCCATCATTCTAGCTTACGCCACGAAGATTCTGGTTAGGAGATCTAAGAGATACTCATTCAGTCTAAGGTTGAACGGAAGTGGTTGTCATGCACGCGTTCATAGGGAATGATGATGATTGTCACGTTCATCACATTCAGATTGAAGTACAAATGAATATCTTAGAAGCGAAACAAGATGAATTGAATAGAAAACAGTAGTACTTTGCATTAATCCTTGAGAAACAGCAGAGCTCCACACCTTAATCTATGGAGTGTAGAAACTCTACCGTTGAAAATACAAAAGTGAAAGGTCCAGGCATGGCCGAATGGCCAGCCCCCAAAACGTGATCACAGGATCAATAATACAATCCAGGATCCAGGATGTTCCAAAAAGACTAGTAAAATGTCCTATTTATAATAAACTAGCTACTAGGGTTTACATGAGTAAGTAATTGATGCATAAATCCACTTCCGGGGCCCACTTGGTGTGTGCTTGGGCTGAGCTTGAGTGTTGCACATGTAGAGGTCCTTCTTGGAGTTGAACGCCAGCTTTTGTGCCAGTTTGGGCGTTCAACTCTGGTTTTGGCTCCTTTTCTGGCGCTGGACGCTAGATTTGGGCAGAAAGCTGGCATTGAACGCCAGTTTACGTCGTCTATTCTTGGCCAAAGTATGGACTATTATATATTTCTGGAAAGCCCTGGATGTCTACTTTCCAACGCAATTGGAATCGCGCCATTTCGAGTTCTGTAGCTCCAGAAAATCCACTTTGAGTGCAGGGAGGTCAGAATCCAACAGCATCAGCAGTCCTTCTTCAACTTCTGAATCTGATTTCTGCTCAAGTCCCTCAATTTCAGCCAAAAAATATCTGAAATCATAGAAAAACACACAAACTCATAGTAAAGTCCAGAAATGTGAATTTAACATAAAAACTAATGAAAACATCCCTAAAAGTAACTAGATTCTACTAAAAACATACTAAAAACAATGTCAAAAAGCGTATAAATTATCCGTTCATCAGCCAACGTCAGCGAATCCACGCATACGCGTGCCTTGCGCTTCCGTGCACAATGGTCAAAAATGGGGTTTTATGCAGAAAAATGCAACAACTCACTTCTTATTGATCTTTAGGCATAGAAAGTCTCCTTCAGGCATCAATTATCATACTGCTTTGACCTCTTATTATTCATTCATCCTTGGTAGTTATTTTTCTTCATTTTCTTTTCCTGTAGACTTTAGCTCAGTGTCATGTGTTGTAGCACTTTCTTAGCTTATTTGTACTTAACACATTATTCACTACAGACACTTGGCTTACAATTCTTCTTAGGACATTGATGCCCAGCACCTCTTTGGGTTACCAAATGTCTTGTAACTAGGTTGCTCTTGATAATGGACTTTCGGTTGATAATCCCGGGTTAGTTAACCCAAGTTACTAAGTGTTGAAGCACTCCATAGAACCTAATCATCCAAGCAGATCCTAATATAAAGGCACCACAGGCATATGTCCTAAGGTCCAAGCTATTGGTGTCTAGCCTTATTCTTTTCTTTCTTTTGTTTTTGCTGCCACTCTTGGCTTTTCTTTTCTTTCTTTCTATTTGTTTTTCTTTTCTCCAAGGACTTTTATTTACTAAGATTCATAGACAGCATGCTAATTTTTACTTAGAAAGAGAACAATCTATCCTTTATTCATTATAAGTGAGCTACTACACAATCAAACATATATACCACCACTTACTGTTATTTTACTACTTGCTAAAAAGAAACTATTCCACTTCTTGTTCAAACATTTCTTTTATTGAAATTGAAAAGACTCGGGACAAAACAAGAGAACTGCGTTGCACGTATAGCTCTCAACCAGCTAAGATCTGCCTCACCAATTTAAAAAGGGTTGTCACAAATTTTAGAAATAAAAATATTGGGAGTATGAGTCCCAGGTCGTCTCCCAACGGGTTGCAGGAAAGAGTGCTATTTTATTAACTAGGGGTTTTCAGAAAATTTGAGTTTTGATAATGAGTAATTAAAATGATTAAAAATTAAAGCAATAAAAATAAAATAAGAATAATTATTGATACTCTAATTAAAAGGCCTTGACTGGAGGAATAATTAAGTGGAATTTCTATCCTTGTTGGGATCTTCTCAAGTGTAGTGTAAAGAGGTTGCTGTTCTCACTCGGTTAACCCTTACTAAGTAAGAGAAAGTATGGTGATTAAACTAACTCTCACCCACAAATCCTAGTCCTCTCCTTTGGGGAGGTCTAGTGTTAGTAGGTATGGAATTAGCTAACAACGTCCAATTTAACCAAGCACTTGAGCATTCCAACTCAAGTGTCTCCTCTTAATCAACCCCCATGTCAAGTAAAATTTCTACTCTATTGACATGGAATTAATAATCATAAAAATATAAGAAGACAGAATTAAATAAAATAAAATGGAGAATTAAAATTAATTAAAATAAAAATAACTCTATGTATTAATAAATTCAAAATGCAACATAATTAACTGAACAGAGTCAATGAATAACAAATTAAAAATAAAGGAATAAGGAAACAAACTAAAGTAATGTCTTCAACGGAGGTAATGACTCTCAGCATCTAAAATCCAAGCAAAAGCATAAACTATCAATGTAATGCAAATCTAAAAATTCAGATCTAAAACTGAAGTAATCCTAATGTGATGAATCTGAATGTGTGTGGATGCGTAATGAGTTTCGGCATATTCCCTCACTTTATTCTGTGTTTCTGGGCCGAAAATTAGGTTAAAATGCGGCCCGCAATTGTCTCCAGCGTATTCTGTAATTTCTGCAGATCGCGCAGGTCACGCGTACGCGTCGTCCACGTGTTCGCGTCATTCAGCGATTTTTCTTGTCACGCGTTCGCGTCGTCCACGCGTTCGCGTCATTCGTGCAGACTCCAATCCACGCGTTTGCATCAGGCACGCGTTCGCGTCACTTCGATTTCTCCATTTCGCTCGTTCGCGTGAGCCATGCGCTCACGTCAGTGTTCGCTGATCATCTCCTTGTTTTCTTGTGTTCCTTCTATTTTTGCAAGCTTCCTCTCTATTCTCTAAGCCATTCCTGCCCTATGAGGCCTGAAACACTTAACACATGGATCACAGCATCGAATGGTATAAAGGAGAATAAAAATACACAATTAAAAGGTCTCTAGGAAGCAAGTTTTCAATCATGGACAATTTTTGGGAAGGAATTGTAAATACATGCAAATCATATGAATAAATGGGTGAAGACTTGATAAAACCACATAATTAAACATAATATAAATCATAAAATAATGGTTTATCAACCTCCCCACACTTAAACATTAGCATGTCCTCATGCTTAGTTGAAGGAGATAAAGTAAATGAGTAGGGACATGTAAAACTCATGCAATGCAATGCAACCTATATATATATATATGAATGCAACTATATGATTCTTATCCACTTGGTTAAAAGTAAATAAGCTCTTCAAGACAAACATAAATCAAATTCCACTAATTTAATTTATACAGTAAGAACAGATAAAAATGCAAGAAGATAGCTCATGAAAGCAGGGAACATAGAATCAAGCATTGAACCCTCTCTGATCGTGTATGTGCAATTTAGTCTCTCAAGTGTATAGGGTAATCACTCTACTCTTCTCTAATCATGCTTTCTAAATTTTGTTCTACACCTAACCAATCAAAAATATTTAATATACCAATGCAAACATCATGAGGTCTTTTTAAGGTTGTAATGGGGCTAAGGTAAGGGTAAGGGTACATATATATGGCTAAGTGAGCTTATAAATTGAATCTTTAATTAACCTAAGATTTCACCTAACATACATACACTCTATATAACTTTAGAATCATGCCTAGCTACCCATGATTTTCACTTTTTCATTACATACTCATGCATCAACCTTCTTTTAATTTTTATCACATATGCATTGATCTTTGAACTTAACTTAACTTAGATCGGGGTAATTTTGTCCCCTTATTTTATTTATTTAAATATTTATTGAAAAATTTTTTTTTGAACATGAAAATAAGCTTACCAATGCACATGAATTTCTAATTTTTACAGTTTCACATTTTCCATTATTTTATCATGACACATTCCCTTATTAACCCTTGTTTCGACAATTCTCCCATACTTAATTAACACAATTTCTATCTTAAGCTAACCAAAGATTCAATGAGATATTTAATTATTTTTCCGCTTAAGGGTAGTAATGTGGTAAAATATAGAACAAATGGGATTAAAAGGCTCAAAGTGGCTAACAAAGGTAATTTAAAGGGTAGGCTTATTTGGGATAAGTGAGTTAAACAAATAATGGCCTCAATCATACGCGTGCATATAACATATTAAACATTGGACATATAGGATGAAACAAAATAAGATTACAATCATAGAGGAGTAAACACACAAGAATAAAATATTTATGGTTAAATAATGTAACCATGTAATTAAGCTCAAAATCTCACAGGTTGTGTGTTCTTAGCTTTTTAAACTATGTTCCAAATACAACTTCAAACAAATTTAACATAAAATTTTTGATTTAAATTAGTGAAATTTTTCAAAAATAGGGTCTTAGAAGAAACTTATTATTTTCAATCAAGTAAAACATGCATGCAAATAACCTATTTCTATGCAATCTATCCTAAAGAAAAGAAAAATTAACTAAATATCCTATTTTATTGGTGTTAAGGAAGAGAAATTACCTCCGGAAGTCAGATACTGACCGACCTCCCCACACTTAAGGCTTTACACCGTCCTCGGTGCCATCTGTCAGGAACAAAGGGGGGCTGGTAGCAGCATCTCCGCCATCGGGACCGTCATGGCTCCCTGTACTGGTAAATGAAGTGGAGTTCGGAGTGTCTGGGTCTTTATAGTTTCCCATAAGTAGCTCCTTGAGGTATGTGAATCGGCGCTTGTTACGGTGCTCTCTTAGCTTTGCTTTGTGTTCCTGCCGATCCAACCTTTCAAGTATCTGATGGAGCAGTTGGTTTGTTGTAGGCGCTTGTGGTGTTAAAGGAGGAATGTCTTCAGCCGGTTCTGTAGGCTGGCTTGTAGTGGCTGCTGGCGGTCTGATATATTTCCTGTTAGGGACGTACTGATCATCCCGTGGAAGTATGGCTTTGGTGTTCCCAGCTCTGTAGGAGACTCCAGCTGCCGAGACGAGATCTGAAACCAAGGCGGGAAAAGGTAAGTTGCCTACAATTTTTACGTGTCCCATTGCATTTTGGATGTGTCTTGGTAAGTTTAGGTGCTGGTCTGTAAGGATACACCAGAGTAAAACAGCCATGTTTGCAATGAAGGAGGACTCGTGAGTGCTCAGAAATACATAATGGGACATGATTTGTGCCCATACTCAAGCCTCAAAGGTAAGTGCTGAAGCCGATATCCCTTTAGGTCGGGATCGATGGTATCCGTAGATCTATCTGCTGCCAGGTTGTGTGATAACTCTGAGAAAACGGCGTCCCAGTCAAATTGGTATGTCTGGCGCTTGAGTGAGGCTTCTTGGAATGCGTCCAATCCTTCTGGAGCAGGAGGAAGATCTAATGCTCGCTGAATGGCCTCTTCAGTTATGGAGACTTATTTCTGACGGACGTAGACAGACTGCATGGTTGGCATGTGAAAGTTAGAGTAGAATTCTACTACCCACGAAAGGTTAACCTGCCGTGACTGTATCCGTAGGAATCCCCATTGTCTTCATTCAATTCACGGCTCAACAAATTCAGCGATGTGGGTCGGGAGGATGAGAAGGTATTCATTGTTGTAATTCTTCTCTGCCAAGATGGGGAACATCTGCTCACAGTAGCAGTTAGGAAACCGCGTAGTGTCCTTTGCTGGGAAGGCTTTTTGTTTTTAATCGAGCTTGATGATCCTCTTGATTCTTTTTGTTCCTCTCCTTGCTGGTGGTTTGGGAGTAGCTTTCTCCTTGCCTTTCTTGGTGGCCATCCTGAAAAAGGAAAGAGAAAGTAATATGTAAAGCGAAGGGTTCGAGCAAGGGAGCGAATATTATGAGTGGTAATCAATGCATGGTAAGGAATGATGTCGTTAACACATGGTCTAGACTACACGTGAAAAGTTCATCAAAGGTAACATAGCAAGTACATGTTATGGCAATTAAATGCAAGATATTTATTGGCATGCTGGCAAAGGCATGAGTAGCACAGATCAAGCATTCAATGTCCAAGTTAGATTACCAACTCATTCAAACTAACAATCTGTTTGTATTGACAATTATATTTTAATCAATAAAATATAAAAAGGATTTTTGTGAAAAACAAGCATTAAGGTAGTATAATAACATGAGAGTAGTGCATGATGCCATACGGGCTTTTTCACAAACACATAGCATGAATGGTAAATATGATTTTGAAAATATAAAATAGAACATGCAAGTAACCCTTTAATAAGTAATATTAATTGTCAAACAATTTCATGATAATCCATAAGTAAAATATAGAAAATAATGACCCAAATAAATTTCCAACACCAATTAAAAGGAATAAAAAGAAAAAGAAAAAGAAAATATAGATAAAGAAAGTAAAAAGAAAAAGAAGAAGAAAACATAATAAAAATAAGAATAATAATGGAAAAGTAAAGAGGGAGAGAAGAAAATAAAAACCTTGATAATGGTGGTGAAAAAGAAGAAGTAGAAAGTGAGAAAGAAGTAAGAAGGAAGAAGGGAGAAGAAAGAAATAAGAAAGCATAAGAAAAATTAGGATTGGGGAAGAAAAGATAAAGTATTTGGCTGATTTGGATAAGTTGTGCGCCGAATGTGACGCGGACGTGTGAGTGACGCGGTCGCGTGGTATGCGATGTGTTCAAGTGACGCGAACGCGTGGGTTACGCAGTCGCGTGAGTTGATTTGTGCTAGTGGCGCGAAGGCAGTCTCCCGTTTGCGCAACTCTCTGTTTGAAACTCATTTTGCCAAATTTTAGGGTGACACAGTCGCGTGGTTGACGCGATCGCATGAATGGCCATACTTTGAAAAATCACGCGGACGCGTGGGGCATGCGGTCGTATGACAGGGCTGGTGCTTCTAGCATCACTCCAGCCCTACACCATCATAACTTGCTGCCATACACCTCTTTTACGTCGATTGTTAAGGGCACGCGTTCGCGTGGGTGACGCGGACGCGTGGGAGGCTTATTTTCCAAATCACGCGACCGCGTGGGCAACGCGGTCACGTGGGCATGTTTGTGCCTAAGGCATGCCTCCAGCCATGCTTTTGCGTGACTCTCTGTTCAATTTGTTTTCTTCCCAACGCACTTGTGACGCGGATGCGTCAGCGACGCCTACGCGTCGCATGCATTTTTCCCTTTTTTATAAGATATGCAGAATGCTAATGCAAACTATATGCAGCTATATGCAGGGATGATGAGAAGAGTCATTAACATCATAAAAATAAAATAAGTAAGAATAAAACTAAGATTGAAACGGAACGATCATACCATGGTGGGTTGTCTCCCACCTAGCACTTTGCTTTTACGTCCTTAAGTTGGACGCTCTTTAGGCTCATTCTGCTTCTCTTGGTGGGTCTTCCAAGAGGAAAACCTCTAGTTCTTTTTTATTCTTCATCTTCTCACCATGATAAAGCTTTAGGCGATGTCCATTGACCTTTAGAAGTTTGGAGCTAGTAGGATAACGCAGGTGGAAAACTTCGTATGGCTCTACCTTTTCTACTCTGTATGGACCTTCCCATCTTGATCTCAGTTTGCCTGGCATGAGCCTCAGTCTGGAGTTATATAGTAGAACTAACTCCCCTAGTCTAAATTCTCTCCTTTTGAAGTGCTTGTCATGGACAGCCTTCATTTTCTCTTTGTAACGCCTGGAGTTGTCATATGCTTCTAGGCGAAGGGTCTCTAGTTATGCTAGTTGTAGCTTTCTTTCAGCACCAGCTTTCGTAAGATTCATGTTGCACTCCCTTACAGCCCAGAAAGCCTTGTGTTCCACCTCTACTGGAAGGTGGCAAGCCTTTCCGTATACCAAGCGGAAGGGGCTCATCCCAATGGGTGTCTTGTACCCTGTTCTATATGCCCAGAGTACATCTTATAGCCTGGCACTCCAGTCCTTCCTATGAGGTTTTACTATCTTCTCCAGAATACGTTTAATCTCTCTGTTAGAAACTTCTGCTTGCCCATTGGTTTGGGGATGGTAAGCTGTTGCTACTTTGTAAATTATCCCATGCTTCTTCAGTAATCCTATTAGTCTTTTGTTACAAAAATGGGTGCTTTGATCGCTCACGATTTTTCGTGGTGATCCAAAGCGACAGATAATATGATTTCTAACAAAGGAAACAACAGTGTTAGCATCATCAGTGCGGGTAGGAATTGCTTCCACCCATTTAGAAATATAATCTACGGCTAACAGTATATAAAAGTACCCATTAGAATTTAGAAACGGACCCATGAAGTCAATGCCCCATACGTAAAAAATTTCACAGAAAAGCATAATCTGTTGAGGCATCTCATCCCTCTTGGATATATTACCAAACCTTTGGCATGGGGAACAAGATTTACAAAATTTAGCAGCGTCTTTAAAAAGAGTAGGCCACCAAAATCCACAGTCTAGAATTTTTCTAGCTGCTTTGAGGGCCAAAATGTCCTCCACTCTCAGATGAGTGGCAGGCCTCTAAAATGTATTGGAATTCTGATTGAGGCACACACCATCTAATTACCTGGTCAGCACCACATCTCCATAAATATGGATCATCCCATATATAATATTTGGACTTGCTTTTCAGCTTGTCTCTCTGGTGCTTAGTAAAGTTTGGAGGAAAAGTGTGGCTAACAAGATAATTAGCTACAAGTGCATACCAAGGAACTACTTCAGATACTGCTTGTAAGTTATCAAATGGGAAATTATCTTTATAGGAGTGGAGTCACCCTTAATGTGTGATAAACCCCGATTTTGTGGTTTATCTTGTGCTTATTTTGGGGGATTTTATCAATATTTCTCACACTTATTCGCAAGAAATGCATGGTTTTGTGTTCACTTCCCAATATTGCTCCATGATGAAAAACATGCTTATTTTGCCTTAAAATTGCCATATTTTAATCCTCTTCTATTGCCATTCGATGCCGTGATGTATTTGTTGAGTAATTTTAGGAATTATAGGGTAGGAATGTCATAGAAGAGAGGGAGAAAGCATGTACAAAGAGGGAGGAACATGAAGAATTGAAATCTTGGGAAAAGCAGCATCGGCGCGCTCGCGCACTCCACGCGGACGTGTGGATGGGATTGGCTGGAAGCGGCGCGCAAGGATGGACGCATCCGCGCGGATCAGAAGATTCCTATCGACGCGCACGCACACTTGGCGCGCACACGTGGATCGCAAAAGCAATCGGCGTGCACGCACGCATGGCGCGCACGCGTGGGAAGCTGCACGTGACCTCATTAAAGAAAATCGTGCCTGGCGATTTCTGAGGCTCATCAGGCCCAATTTCAAGCTGTTTCTGCATGGAAAAGACCCAAGAATGCTAGGGGGAAAGGGGGGATCAATCATTTTTACACTAAGACATAATTTTAGCTTGTTTTTGGTTCTTTGGTTATTCTAGAGAGAGAAACCCTTGTTCCTCTCTAGATCTAATTTTAATTTGATCTTCCCTTGTTGATTTATGAATTGGATCTTGTTAATTACTAGTTTTAATTGTTCAATTTGAATTCCTTGTTACAATTTTGCTTATATCTAGTGATAGTTTTATGAATTCTTGTCAATTATCATTTTATACCCATTTCATGAATGTTATGAATCTTGACTTGTTAATGTTACATTGATGATTTCTATGATTAATCTTGTTGTTTGGATGATTGTATGTTGATAATTGTTAGTGGGTACTTGTAGATTTCAATTTAATTGCTATTTTGAACATGTCTTTTGTTAATGCTTACCAAGTGTTCGATGAATTGTTTACCTTGATTATGGAGTAGTCTTCCTTACTCTTGGCCTGGGTTGAGGGAATTGGCTAAACTTGAGTCATTGGGTCTAATGGATTTGATTATTTGGAAGCCCTTGGTGGTCAATTTGATACTCATTGACGCCAACCCACTACTAATCCAATTAGTAGGTAGGTTGGGACTTATGGGTTGATGTGATGAAAGCCATTTGACGTACTTCAAGTCTAGGAGTAGATATCATGTACTTAAGACTTTGAGGGTATACTTAATGAGCTTGGTTCCTCATAATTGTCAAGATACGGTTGTTAGACAAGGATCGTGACCCCAATTCCCATGCCTAGCCAAGAGTTGCTTTTATTATTCATATTTGAAAACCAATTTTCCCAAATTATTTGCTTTAGTTACAGTTACTTGCTTGGTTTATAATAGAATTAAGTGGAATGTTGCTTGTTCATTGGAATTGCTCATGTTTTGCTTAGATAGTTGAATTAGTTTGTTGCAATTTAAGATTACTTGCTTGTTAAGATTCCCATTTATTTTCATGCTCATAACTCACAACCTCGGATTTCTAACCAATGTTGAAGCACATGTTTGCCCATTCCTTATGAGACCACCCGATGTTTGAATACTTCGGTTAATTCTATTGGGGTTGAACTTGTGACAACCAAATCCCTCTCTAAATTTGACCCCCGGAGATTGTTGTTGGTAGAGCTATACTTGCAACGTGGTTTTATTGGAGAAAATCTTTAGCAATACACCCTTGGGAGCCTGTCAAATTTTTGGCGCCGTTGCCGGGGAATGGTTGCAACATATGCCTTGATATTGGTTATGTGAATATGTGAATATTGTAGATATTTTACTTCTCTCAATACTTAGCTATAGATTAGATTTATTTTACATTTGTGCTATGACTTTCAAGTCTGATGACTCGGTCTCAACCGAATTCTAGCTTAGCCAATTTTGATCCCGAGATCGAAAGAACTTTGTTACACACTCGGCAAGCTAGACGGCGGTTGGACTATACGCCTAGTACTTCGGCCTCTCTTGAGGAAAATACCGAGTCACTAGACGTCACCGAGAGTGACTTGGAGTCTGCTACTTCCTATTCTTCTGTTGACACTACTAATACATCTTTGTATCCTACAGGTGAGCCACACATGGCGGAGCCATGCCGTATCACTTTGCATGACCAAGGAGCTCTGGATATCATACTTCAACCATTGCAAGCATGGTATCCTAACCTTGATCCAAACTTTGAGTTGAAGAGTAGCTTGATAAATCTACTTCCTAAGTATCATCGGTTGCCGGGTCAAGACCCCATCCAACATTTGAAGGATTTTCAAGTTGCTTGTTCTACGGCTCGAAGGCATGGAGCCGATGAGGTAGCTATCATGGTTTTTGCCTTCCCTTTCTCTCTTGAAGCGCAAGCAAAAACATGGTTCTACTCGCTACCGGATGAGATTGTGACTAATTGGGACTTCCTGAGAAGAGATTTTCTTTATAAGTTCTTCCCACCGGAGAAGACCGACTACATCCGGAAAGAGATTTCGGGTATAATGCAAAGAGACCAAGAGAGTTTGTACGAGTATTGGTCTCGGTTCAAGAGGCTATTAGAGTCATGTCCACACTACCGAATGACCACTCACTTGCTCATTAGCTACTTTACCGGAGGTCTTTGTGCGGAAGATAGAAGATTGCTCACCGCTTCTAGTGGCGGTTCCCTTTCAAAAAACAAGACGGAGGGAGAAGCTTGGAATTTGATAAAGGATGTTGCCGAAGCTACACAACACACAAGGGTGAGAAGTAATCCTCTCAAGGGTGTGGTAGAACCATCCCCCTCCGAAGCAAGTCTAACCAAGGCACTTGGGGATATGACCACCATCCTTACACAAATCCAAAAGGATAAAAAGGAATACTACTCCATCCAAGCCGTCCAAGCCCCACCTCCGGTTGCTCAACTTGAAGGCCCTCCTAGAATTTGTGGTTCGTGTTCTAGCACCACACATTACACCGACCAATGCCATCAAATTCAAGAGGAACATGCCCTTGTGGTAGCCAATGTGAATTACAACAACCGTCCACCCTACCCTTCTCAAGGTCAAAACAACTACCATCAAGGTGGTAATCAACATCAAGGGTGGAGAGATAATGCACAAGGGAGCAATCAAAACCAAAGGTGGAACAACTCTTCTTCTCATCAGAACAACAACCAATCTTCATCCCAATACCACCATAACAACACCAACTACTAAGCCAACCAAGGCCACTCCAACCAAAACCAAAACAACTACACCAAGTACCAAGCACCACACCATAGACAACAAAATCAAAACCAAACTCCTCCATCTTCCAACAATCAAGTTGATGAGCTTAGAGGCGCTATGGAAAAATGAGATGAGAGCAACAAGGCTCAATTCGAGGCCTTGAATACTCAATTGGCCAACCTCACCAACATGCTTTCAAAGATGAACATGTCAAGCCAATCACCAACCCCCAATAACAATACCAATCAACCCTCAAGTTCCTCTAACCTTCCATCCCAACCCCAACCAAACCCAAGAGGCGGTCTCAATGCCATCACTCTACGGTCGAGGACTACATTAGAGAAGATACCTTCAAGGGTCATGGGAGAAATTCATGAGGAAGAGGTAGTTGTTGAAGCTCCACATGAAGAAGAGGTGGTAGACAAAAGGCATGAGGAAGAAGGAGTAAACCTCAAGGAACCCAAGAGAAAAGCTATAGTGGATGAGTCAATTCCTATTCCATTTCCTTCCATGGTGAAGAAGGCGAAGAAGACACCAGAGTTTGATTTGAACATGCTTCAAGTGTCCAAAAAGTTTGAGGTAACCATACCACTCCTTGATGCTATTCAACAAATTCCAAAGTATGCAAAATTTTTGAAAGACTTGTGTACACACAAGGATAGGATAGGAGAATTGGAGACATTATCCTTGGGTAGTTCAATTTCTTCCTTGATAGAACCTATTCCAAGAAAATGTGGTGACCCTGGACCGTGCTTAGTGTCTTGTTGTATTGGTGGATACACTTTTCATGATTGTATGTGTGACTTGGGAGCTTGTGTAAGCATCATGCCACTTTCTATCTATGTGTGGTTGAATTTAGCTCCATTAAAGAAGTTGGCGGCGAGATTTGCCTTAGCCGATAAGAGTGTGATCACAGTGATGGGGATAGCGGAAGATGTACTCGTGGCAATTAAGGATTTGATTTTTTCGGTTGACTTTTACATCCTTGAAATGCCTCCAACAGAAAATAGAAGCTCCTCCTCCGTTCTACTTGGTAGAACCTTCCTCAAAACCTCCAAATTAAAGTTAGATGCCTTCACCGGTATATATTTCTTTGGGGTTGGAGACAAGACTATCAAGTTCAATTTAGATGAAGCCATGAAACATCCTCCCGAAGAACATTCCGTGCTCCGATGTGATGTGATTGATGAAGTGGTAGCGGAAGTGCAAGAAGAAGACCATGACAAGTGGTGCTACCCCATTGTTGAGGAGACGGATGACCAAGAAGATGAACATAAAGAAGTTGTCGAGAATGAATCCCATGAGATTGATGAAAGGGAACCTCAACTTGAGATAAAAAGTGAATTGAAGCCCCTTCCATCTCATTTGAAGTATGCTTTCTTAGAGGATAACCAAAGGTTTCCGGTTATTATTGCTAGTGAGCTTGATAAACCCCGATTTTGTGGTTTATCTTGTGCTTATTTTGGGGGATTTTATCACCTTTTCTCACATTTATTCAATGAAATAGCATGGTTTTGTAATTCTCCCTTGATTTGTGCTTAAAAGTGAAAACATGCTTTTTAGGCCCTAAAATTGGTGATTTTAATCCACTTTAATTCTATTCGATGCCTTGATGTGTTTGTTGAGTGATTTTAGGTTCATAAGGCAAGTATTGGATGGAAGAAGTGAGGAGAAAAGCATGCAAATTGGGAGAACTCAGGAAGAAATGAAGAAACCGTAAAGCTGTCAAGCTTGACCTCTTCGCACTTAAATGACCATAACTTGAGCTACAGAGGTCCAAATGAGGCGGTTCCAGTTGCGTTGGAAAGCTAACATCCGGGGCTTTGAAATAATATAAAATTCGATATATGTTGCTTCGCGTTCAGGGGCGCGCGCACGCACTTTGCGCGTGCGCGCCAATGCTGTCTGTGGCCCACTTTTATGAAATCGCCCCCAGCGATTTTGCAGCTCATTTTGGGCCCAATCCAACCCATTTCTGATGCTATTGAACCCAAGGATTGATGGGGGAATGAAAAAAAGTAGTCATAGTTTAGTTTTCATCATGTTTTAGGAGTAGAATTCTAGAGAGAGAGGCTCTCTCCTCTCTCTAGATTTAGGATAGAAATTAGGGTAGAGTTAGGTTAATCACTCTCAAATTTCTCTTTTAATTCTTGTTTTGATTTAGTTTTCCTTCTTAATTTCTTGTATTACATCTTTGCTCTTTTAGTTTTACTTGTTCATTTCCTTTATTTTGTCCTCTTTTATGTTTATGAACTCTTGTTGGATTTGGATTTTTCTTTAATGAGATTCAATGTTTGATGTTCTTTTGATGTTGATTTGAGTTATTGATTTACTTTTCTTACAATTGGTAGTTGGTAGATTTTAATATTTCTTGTCACTTATTATGCTTTCCATGTATGCCTTTCAAGTGATTGATAAAATGCTTGGAAGGATGTTAGAGTAGATTTGAGCATTCTTGGCTTGGAAAGAGTAATTAGGTAATCTTGAGTGATGAAAACCCAACTTATGTTGGTGACCTAGAGTTGTTAGCTAATATTGTTTCCATTGACGCTAATCTTTTGCTATTTTAATTAGTAAGTTGGTTAGGACTTTTGGATTGAGATTAGCTAGTCTCGTTAGACTTTCTCCCTATTTGTTGGAGTTGACGTAATGAGATAAATTCTTGTTTATATTTGTGACATGATTAATTAGTCTTGTTTGACATTCTCCCGATGTGTGAGTTAACTAAATAAGATGAATTAATCATGCATGACTAGGATAGAAAGCCTATGATCTCAATCTTTGCCATGAATGTCTCTCTTTATTACTTGCTTCCTTTAATTGCTCTCTTTATCTTTCTTGTCATTTATTTTATTTCCCTCTCACCAATCAAAAACCCCCTTGCCCCTTCATAGCCAATAATTGAGCACTTCATTGTAACTCTTCGTGAGACGACCCGGAGTCCAAAATACTCCGGTTATTTCTTATTTGGGGTTTGTTCTTTGTGACAAAACCAAAATTTTTGATGTGGGAATTGTTTGTTGGTTTGGAACTATGCTTACAACGAAGTTATTCCTTCTATAAGAAGAAATTCTAGAATGACACTCAATTTCTCTTCTATCAAAATGGCACCGTTGCCGAGGAGTTGCAATGGTGTTATATTAATGGCTATTGTGAATATTGTGAATATGTTTGCTTTTTGCTTATTTGTTAGTTTTTGTTAGTCTTAGAATTTAGTTGCTTATTTTTGTTAGTTTTTGTTTGTATTTGTTACTATGAATTCTCGTCACTTTGGCTATGAGTTTGGTTCAAATTATGTTGTAGGAAATGGGAACTACAATGAGAATGTGCATCAAGGATTTGGAGATCAAAGGTGGGAGGAGCCCCAAGCTTATGAACAACCTTCATGGCAACAACCTCCTCCGGATTCTTATGGGTATAACTCTCATCCTATTGCATATCAATCTAATGGATATGGTGACCCTTATTATGATTGTCAACAACCACCACCATATGCCTTTGAACCACCTCCTCAACATAATTTTGAACCACCTTACTCACAAGCCCCTTTTCACCAACCACCTCCATGTGACCCTAACCCATATCCACCATACCAACCACCTTGTGAACCATATGAACCATATGAAGAACCACCCCAATTCCACCACCAATACCCTCAAGAACCACCACCTCACTACCCTTACCAAGATGAATCACCTCCCATGTATGATAACTTTCAACCACATAATAAATTTCCCTTTCCACCACAACCCTCCAAGGAAGAACACCCACATCCATCCATCCAAGAGTCAATGGATCGTCTCAAGGAAGAAATGGATCGGCTTCAAGCAATAATCCGTCAAAAGGAGCAAGAGGAAGCCCAAAGGAGGAATTATGAAGCTATTGAGGCTAACCTTGCCAAAATTAAAGCCAACTTGGACTCATGGGACTCATGCCACAAGCAAGGCATCTCCACGGATGAGTGTGAGAAATCAATCGAAGAAAGGAGCATGAAGGAGATTTTAGAATCTCAACATGAGGACAAGGAGATGGGGTATGTCTTGCAACAAGTGGAGGAGGGAGAGATTGTTAAAGAAGAAGAAGTGGTTAAAGAGTTAGAGGAAATTGAACAAGAAGTGGATTTCAAACTTAGGAGCACTTCCACACCAAGTGACATTGTTGATGATTTTATGGAAGTTGTTGAACTTTCTTCCAATGAGCTTGAATTTGGTGTTGAGGAGGATAATGCGCAACCTCCTAAGCATATAATGAATGATGAAGATTTGTAAGATCTTGAACCCTTTCTTCCAAACAATGAACCTTTTCTTCCACCATCACCTCCCGATGAAGCCCCCATGCAAGAATTGAGAGATCTTAAATCTCATATCTTAAGGCGACACGAGGAGGATGAAAAGAAGTTTAAGGAGCTAGGAGCCAAGATGGCTATCCTAGTGGAAGCCATTAGCAATATGGCCTTATCCCAACTAAGCCTAAGCAACCAAGGCACTCCCATTGACGAATGTGGAGACGCAACCAAGGAACATAGTGAGGGAGTGAGTTTAGAGCTTCAAGGTGAAGAAGAGGAGTTAAAGCGAGAATTGCAACAAGAGGAGGAGGTAGGGATTATTGAACAAGAGGAAGGAGTGGTTGAAGACTTAGGAGATGCGGAACCACCTTGGGAGTCTATGATTGAAGAAAACCCCTCCAAGATGATTGAATTTAATGCTAAGGAGGAATGTGCACAACCTCCAAGGCATATCTCTTATGAGAATTGGATGGGATAGAGCAAGAATTGAGTCCCCTTGGTGATAAAGATCAAGCATCAAGTTTTAGTGGTGAAGAATCCTTTGAGCATGAAGAACCTTCTCCCAAGGAGATGGAAAGCAATGTGGAGGTAAATCTCTCTTGTCCTCCCATTTGTGATTTGAGTAAGGAAAAAGGTTTAGATAAAATTGTTGAACAAAGGATTGAAATTAAGAGATCTTGTGAAGAGGTGGAAATCCTTAGAAAAAGGAGGATGGGAATTGAATATGTTTTAGCAAGACCCTTGGAATCACCTTTGCCTAGGTTGCCATATACACCTTCATTTGGGTAGATGAAACTCATTTCTATTATCTTTGTTATCCCACTTGAATATGGCTTGCTTGAAACGGATGGTCAACTTAGGATGCTTTGTGGGATGAAGCGTAAAAGAAAGATGTTTCGTGGTTGGCGTTGTAAGTCTAGGCTCATTATGGTTGAAGCTTCAAGGAGTAAAGGTTGGACTAGTGCTCAATTGGACGGGTCTAGGAGAATAGATTGGTGCCCCTATGATAATTCATCTCTCTTGCCACCCGGAGAAAATCAGCATGATCAACTTAAGGACGGGTGTGAAAACAAAGTGTGGGACCCCGGATCGCACAAGGAAGATCAACTTTGGGAGCCTAAGGTTTGTGAAGAACTCCATCAAAGCTTGGAGTTATTAACTTTGAATGATGAAGCACAATGGAAGTCCAAGCATTGGTGGATGTTCAAGGATGGATTCAAGCACAAGCCACCTTGATAGGAGTTCCCCATAAGTCCAACTTAAGGACAGTAAACAAAACTGCTAGGTGGGAGACAACCCACCATGGTAAACTTTTTCCCTTTTTCTCTTTGTAAATATTGGTAATTTAGATTTAATTTCATGTTTTGAATTGATCTGTTAAGTTTGTTTGGGAGTCTAGTAGGTTAAATAAGGTTCTATGATGTTGTGGTAGTCGTTTGGAGGTTTGGAATGCTTGGTTTGGTGCAAAAACATAGAAAACAATTTTTGAAAAACAGAGCACCAACCCGCGCGTACGTGCACCTGGCGCGTAGGCGCGCCTCAAGCATTTTTGACCATCCACGCGGACGCACCATGTACGCGTACGCGTGGATTGAGTTTTTCCACCTCTCCATACATTTTCCCGAGAGTTGTGCCTGGAGTGTGCCAACTTTGTGCCCAAAGGTACGCGCATGCGCAGCTTGCGCGGATGCGCCACTCTCGAAATAACCCACCGTCGCGCATGCCTACCATACGCGTTCGCGTCGCTTCCATTTCATCCATCCACGCTTACGCGCACATGACGCGCACGCGTGGATTGTCCTGTTTCACTCACCTTCTTTTCTTCTCTTCTCTCCATTTCTTTCCTTCTTCTCTCTTCTCTTCTTTTCTTTCCACCCTTCAAACATCATCCAACACTATCAAACATCATATAACACCATTTTTCTTAGTTAGTTAAGTGTAATTTTTGTTTAATTTTTGTTTTCCATTATAAGTGTTGTATTACTAATCTTGTTTACTGTTTACTGCTACTGCTTATTGATAGGATGTTAGTTTAACATCATTGTTGTTATTGTCATTGTTGGATTCTGTGTTTAGGTTATATCTGGTTACTTGGTTTGGAATTTTTGATGTTTAATGCTTTGTGAATACCAAGTACATGTTACGTTGCCTTCATGCATCTTAACTCTTTGAATTGCATGTTTTGGCCACCATGCATTCATCATCCATTGTTAGGCAATTGTACATTATCAATGCATTTTTTTTAGGATGCTTGTTCTAATTGATCATCACCTATTTCATGCATTGAGTTTGTGGAATTATGAAATTGGATCGAAAGCTTACCTAGTGCACATTTTTGAGCTTTGTAAAGCTTTGTGGGCCATGCTTGCTATGTGATTGATTTCCACTTTTATCTTCTTCTTCCTAAGTTCCATAGCATCCATGTGTTTCACCTCTATGTCACTTAGGTGTTGCAACAACTTCAATATGTGTCATTGATTGTTGTGTGAGTTTCATAAACCATTTTGTTCACTAAGTCTACCTACACATCAATCAATGTCCATGCATTATCCAATTTCACAATTGCTTGATTTTTGCTTGAATGCTTTTATGCTTCTTTACTACTTTTTTGGTTGACTTAACCTACAAGTCTTTTAAAGTATCTCAAGCACACTAGAATGAGTGAAATGCATGTTTTATTTTGTATAATTGTGACATAACTTTTTGTACTAGTGTGTGTGTGTTCTAAACCGCGCGCAATTTTAGAACCCACACACCTATTTTTCATCAATGTCACACTAATCCACTCACTCCATTCTAGTGGTTCTTACCTCATTCCAACAATGTACGCTTCCTAGCTTTTGTATTTTCTTATCTTACGGTGTTTATTTTGTTTTTCATGATTGATGCACCATAAGCAAAAATGGAAGCGGAAGGAAGAACACGCAGCAACCGGTTGACCTACCAGCTGAAGGTAGCAACTAGGAGAGTCGCCGTACCCCCTTGCTCATCTTTGAGTGCACCGAGGACGGTGCAAATTTCTAACTGTGGGGAGGTCGTTCGACCGATCTCCATGGGTAACAATTTTCTTTCAACACCAATATCTTTGTTAGATTAGTTGTTGCATTGCATGATAGATTGCATGTTAGTTAGAAATTGTACATATTTTACCACTTCTTTTTATGTTAGGACTACTTGGTTAGGGTGATGATTTCTTTTCCAAGAAAAATTATTTTAGGGCACCCTACCAATTTGAAAAAATTTTTTGTGACAAACTTGCTTGAAGAATTTATTTTGGAACATGGTGTTTGAGCTAAGAACACAAGCATGTGAGTTTTGAGCCTAATTGTGTGGTTACATCATATAACCACTTATGTCCATTCTTGTGTGCATTGTTCTCTTTCTATGATTGTAATCTTTGATTTGTTTGATTCTTTATGTCCATTATTCCATGCATACATGCATTTATATGATTGAGGCCATCATTTCATTTAACTCACTTACCCAAATAAGCCTACCTCTTATCTTCCATTGTTAGCCAAATTTGAGCCTATTGAATCCCTTTTGTTCTTAATTTTAACACATCGCTACCCCTAAGTGAAAAACAATAAATGTCCTTAATTTGGATCTTTGATTAGCTTAGGTTAGTGAGAGTGTTTATCATTTGGGTATGGGAAACTTAGGACATTGGTTGAGATAAAAGTGTAATTTTTATTTTTGTTAAAAATATTGGGAATTGGGTACATATTCATGCACTATATGTAAAACCATATGCATTGATACGTTTGTATATACTAAAAAAAAAATTTTGATAAGAAAAAAATGTATAAAAAAAAATAAAATAAAAAAATATATATATATATAGAAAAAGAATGCAATAAAAAGGGGACAAAAATGCCCCAAAGTAAAGTTCAATAAAATCAATGCATATGGAATGTGAATTAAAGAGAATGCATGAGTATGTGAAAAAGTGGGAATCATGGGTAGCTAGGTTGTGTATTAGAATTGCATAGGTTGTTATATGTGTTTAGTGAGAGCTTAGGCTAATCAAAGATACAAATTTCAAGCTCACTTGACCATATGCATCCCTACCTTGACCCTAGCCCCATTACAACCTATGAATAAGTCCTCATGATGAATGTATGCATGCATTGAATAATTGTTGATTGTTAGAAGAAAAACAAATCTTGGAAAGCATGAGTAGAAGAGAATTGAGTGATCGACCCTATACACTAGAGCGACTAGAGCGGATACACATCCGGTGAGGGTTCGATGCTCAATTCCTTGTTCCTGGCTTTCGTGAGCTTTTCTTCTTGCAAGTCTATTTGTACCTCATTTTGATATTTGAATTGGTAGGATTCATAAATCATCATATGATCTTAGCCCTGCCTGTGCATATGTGTTCTTGGAGATTGATTTACTTTTAACCAAGTAGGTAGAATCATTTTGTATTTAGTTGCATTGAATAAATGTTCATACCCCTTTTCTTGTCCTTCTTTATTCTTAGCATGAGGACATGCTTGGTTTAAGTGTGGGGAGATTTCATAAACCCCGATTTTGTGGTTTATCTTGTGCTTATTTTGGGGGATTTTATCACATTTTCTCACATTTATTCAATGAAATAGCATGGTTTTGTAATTCTCCCTTGATTTGTGCTTAAAAGTGAAAACATGCTTTTTAGGCCCTAAAATTGGTGATTTTAATCCACTTTAATTCCATTCGATGCCTTGATGTGTTTGTTGAGTGATTTTAGGTTCATAAGGCAAGTATTGGATGGAAGAAGTGAGGAGAAAAGCATGCAAATTGGGAGAACTCAGGAAGAAATAAAGAAACCGTAAAGCTGTCAAGCTTGACCTCTTCGCACTCAAACGACCATAACTTGAGCTACAAAGGTCCAAATGTGGCGGTTCCAGTTGCGTTGGAAAGCTAACATCCGGGGCTTCGAAATAATATAAAATTCGATATATGTTGCTTCGCGTTCAGGGGAGCGCACGCGCACTTTGCGCGCGCGCGCCGATGCTGTCCGTGGCCCACTTTTATGAAATCGACCCCAGCGATTTTGCAGCTCATTTTGGGCCCAATCCAACCCATTTCTGATGCTATTGAACCCAAGGATTGAAGGGGGAATGAAAAAAAAGTAGTCATAGTTTAGTTTTCATCATGTTTTAGGAGTAGAATTCTAGAGAGAGAGGCTCTCTCCTCTCTCTAGATTTAGGATAGAAATTAGGGTAGAGTTAGGTTAATCACTCTCAAATTTCTCTTTTAATTCTTGTTTTGATTTAGTTTTCCTTCTTAATTTCTTGTATTACATCTTTGCTCTTTTTGTTTTACTTGTTCATTTCCTTTATTTTGTCCTCTTTTATGTTTATGAACTCTTGTTGGATTTGGATTTTTCTTTAATGAGATTTGATGTTTGATGTTCTTTTGATGTTGATTTGAGTTATTGATTTACTTTTATTGCAATTGGTAGTTGGTAGATTTTAATATTTCTTGTCATTTATTATGCTTTCCATGTATGCCTTTCAAGTGTTTGATAAAATGCTTGGAAGGATGTTAGAGTAGATTTGAGCATTCTTGGCTTGGAAAGAGTAATTAGGCAATCTTGAGTCGTGAAAACCCAACTTATGTTGGTGACCTAGAGTTGTTAGCTAAAATTGTTTCCATTGACGCTAATCTTTTGCTATTTTAATTAGTAAGTTGGTTAGGACTTTTGGATTGAGATTAGCTAGTCTCGTTAGACTTTCTCCCTATTTGTTGGAGTTGACGTAATGAGATAAATTCTTGTTTATATTTGTGACATGATTAATTAGTCTTGTTTGACATTCTCCCGATGTGTGAGTTAACTAAATAAGATGAATTAATCATGCATGACTAGGATAGAAAGCCTATGATCTCAATCTTTGCCATGAATGTCTCTCTTTATTACTTGCTTCCTTTAATTGCTCTCTTTATCTTTCTTGTCATTTATTTTATTTCCCTCTCACCAATCAAAAACCCCCTTGCCCCTTCATAGCCAATAATTGAGCACTTCATTGTAACTCTTCGTGAGACGACCCGGAGTCCAAAATACTCCGGTTATTTCTTATTTGGGGTTTGTTCTTTATGACAAAACTAAAATTTTTGATGTGGGAATTGTTTGATGGTTTGGAACTATGCTTACAACGAAGTTATTCCTTCTATAAGAAGAAATTCTAGACCGACACTCAATTTCTCTTCTATCAGAGCTCTCAAGTGAAGAAGAGGGAAAGCTCCTAGATGTTCTCAGAAAGTACAAGAAAGCAATAGGATGGAGCCTAGCGGATATTGTGGGAATTGACCCCCGCAAGTGCATTCATAGGATATTTCTCCAAGATGGAGCTAAGCTGGTTAGGCAACCGCAAAGGAGGCTCAACCTAACCATCCTCGATGTAGTGAAGAAAGAGGTCACTCGATTACTGGAAGCGTATATCATATACCCAATTTCTGACAGTGAGTGGGTGAGCCCGGTTCAAGTTGTCCCCAAGAAGTCGGGCATCACAACGGTCGAGAAGGACGACGGTGAAATGGTCACTAAAAGAGTACAAAATGCATGGCGAGTATGTATTGACTACAGAAGATTGAACGCCGCCACACGAAAGGAGCATTACCCCTTACCTTTCATCAATTAGATGCTAGACCGCTTGGCAGGTAAATCTCACTACTGCTTTCTTGATGGATTTACTGGCTACTTCTAGATACATATTGCTCCTGAAGATCAGGAGAAGACCACGTTTACTTGTCCGTTTGGCATCTTTGCCTATAAAAGGATGCCATTTGGACTATGTAACGCACCCGCTACTTTTCAGCGGTGCATGACGAGTGTCTTCTCCGATCTAATGGAGAATTGTCTGGAAGTCTTTATGGACTACTTCAGCGTTTATGGTACTTCATTCGATTTTTGTTTAGAGAGCTTGGCCAAGGTCCTAGCTAGATGTGTTGACACTAACCTTGTCTTAAATTTTGGAAAATGTCACTTTATGGTACAACAAGGTATAGTGTTAGGACATGTAGTATCTCATGAAGGCATTTCTGTAGACCCAGCCAAGGTCGATGTTATCACCACTTTGCCTCACCCCTCATCCGTGAGGGAGGTCCGCTCGTTTTTGGGACATGCAGGATTTTATAGGCGCTTTATCAAGGACTTCAGCAAGATTGCTTTGCCATTGTCGCGTCTACTCCAAAAAGATGTGGATTTTGAGTTTGATGGTGAATGTGTAAAAGCTTTTGAAGAGCTAAGGAGAGTTCTTACCACGGCACCAATTGTGCGAGGCCCCAACTGGACATTGCCATTTGAGATAATGTGCGATGCGTCAAACCATGCTGTGGGTGCCGCGCTTGCACAACGCGATGGTAAACTCCCTTATGTCATTGCTTACTCTTCTAAGACACTAGATGCGGCACAATCTAACTATACCACTACTGAGAAAGAACTCCTAGCTATTGTTCATGCTTTAGATAAATTCAGATCTTATTTGCTAGGTTCAAAGATAGTGGTATACACGGATCATGCAGCTTTAAAGTACTTATTGACAAAGAATGAGTCAAAACCTAGACTCATATGTTGGATCTTGCTTTTGCATGCCGTGTCGGATAGCTTTCTTTGGTTTGCCCCAATGGCGAACTACTTGGTTGTAAGAATCTTCCCTCCCAACTTTTCGATAAAACAAAGGGACAAGTTGAGGAGTGATTCCAAATACTATATTTGGGATGACCCTCACTTGTGGAAGAGGGGCGTAGACCAAGTAATTCGAAGATGTGTCCCGGAGTCTGAATTCCAACCAATTCTTGAAGCTTGTCATTCGTCCGAATGTGGTGGCCACTTTGTCCCACAAAAGACCGCTAAAAATGTGTTGGATTGTGGATTCCGATGGCCAATCTTATTCAAGGATGCTAACCAGTTATGTGTGTCTTGCCATCAGTGTCAGAAGTCAGGAAACGCATCCCAAAGCGATGAAATGCCTCAGCAACCTATGTTGTTCTATGAGATATTTGATGTATGGGGCATTGACTTTATGGGACCATTTCCCAACTCTAGTGGGTATCTGTATATTCTGTTAGCAGTTGACTACGTGTCAAAGTGGGTAGAGGCCGTACCTACCCGCCTTGATGACGCCAATGCCGTTGTTTCTTTCATTAGGAATCACATTGTATGCCGTTATGGGTCGCCACGAGCAATCGTGAGCGACCAAGGATCCTACTTTTGTAACAGGAAGGTAGAAGCATTGCTCAAGTGCTATAGAGTGTCGCATAAGGTTGCTACTGCTTATCATCCGCAAACAAATGGACAAGCGAAAGTGTCCAACCGGGAAATCAAGAGAATCTTGGAGAAAGTGGTCAATCCACAAAGAAAGGATTGGAGCCTCTAGTTAGGAGATGCACTATGGGCGTATAGAACGGCCTACAAGACTCCGATAAGGATGAGTCCTTTTCGGATCGTCTACGGTAAGGCGTGCCACCTTCCGGTGGAGATTGAGCATCGAGCCTATTGGGCGGTAAAGTAGTGCAACATGGATTTAGCCAAGGCGGGTGAAGCTAGGAAGTTACAACTAGAAGAGCTTGAGTGTTTGAGGAAAGAGTCATATGAGAATGCCCGAATTTACAAGGAAAAGACTAAGGCATTTCATGACCATCACATCCGGAAGAAGAACTTTCAAGAAGGTGATGAGGTCCTCCTCTACAACTCAAGGCTCCGATTTATGCCTGGCAAGCTCCGTTCTAGATGGGAAAGACCTTTCAAGGTGAAGGAGATGAAGCCCTACGGAGTGGTGGAATTGTTTGATCCCAAGAGTGAAGCAACTTTCAAAGTGAATGGACATAGAGTGAAGAAGATCTCATCCGAGATCGGCCTACAGATTCAGGTAACCCTCGGAACATTGGCGCCGTTGCCAGGGAACCTGGAAGTCATCCCATCATCATGGCGGACTACCATGACAACGACCATGATTCAGATCTACAGGACAGAACGCCGCACAAAAACGTGGACGCTACACCAAAAGATACTCCGAAATCCAACGGAGACAAAAACTCATCACATCTGGGAGTAATAGAAGCGCTTCAAGATCGTCTAAAGCAACTTGAAAAAGAAAGCCAGCATCAACGAGAAGTTGGCAAGGATCTACAAAGAGAGGTAAGGCGATGTCGAGAATTGGAAGATAAACTCCTGCAACTTGAAGCCGATCTCAAAGCAAAGGCTACCCAGACCACCCCTGAGGACAATTCACGCAAAGATCAAGATCCATTCACTAGGGACATCATGAAAACTAAAATCCCTAAGGACTTCAAACTCCCAGACATGACTCTATATGATGGCACTACAGATCCCAACCATCACCTCAGCAACTTCAGAAGCAGAATGTACCTCACCGACGCCTCGGACGTTGTTCGCTGCAAATCTTTTCCAACGACCCTCACGAAGATAGCAATTAGATGGTTCGACAACTTACCTCCCAAGTCCATCTTAAGCTTTGACGACCTAGCCAAAAAATTCCTGGCCAGATTCTCCATCCAAAAAGATAAGGCCAAACACGCCCCCAGTCTACTAGGAATCAGGCAAGGAGATCGGAAAAGTCTTCGCAACTACATGGAGAGATTCAACAAAACGTGCTTAGACATACAAAGCTTGCCAACAAAGGCCGCCATCATGGGACTCATCAATGGCCTACGAGAGGGACCTTTCAGCCAATCTATATCGAAGAAATATCCCACAACTCTGGATGAGGTGCAGGAGCGAGCAGAAAAATATATCAACATGAAAGAAAACTCTTGGTTGGGAGAAACCTCAAAATTCGGATTCTCCTACCGAGACAAAGATAAAGAATCCAAAACGAAGGAAGATCGACATGGGAAGAAAATTAAAAAATATCATAATTACACCCCTCTTAGGGTATCCCTGGTAGATGTCTACAAAGAAGTCTACCATACGGAAAAGATACCCCCAGCTCGACCACTCAAAGGTAAAAGAGGAGGAGGAAATCGGAACGAATACTGTGAATATCACCGAGTCCGAGGGCATTCCACCAACGAATGCTTCGACTTAAAAAATATCATAGAAAAATTAGTAAGAGAAGGAAAACTAGATCGGTTTCTGGCCACCCGAGATGATGATCAAAGAAAGAGAAGAAGGGATGAAGATGTCGGACGAAACGAGCGATCACTTTGTACGCTAGAAAGACATGTCCATATGATACACGGAGGATTCGCAGGAGGACGAACCTCCAAATCATCCCGCAAAAGAGATCTCAAAGAAGTATATCATGTTAAAGGAAAGGAGGAAGCTCCCGACATCCCTACAATCACATTCACCAAAGAGGACGCATCCGACATCATCTCAGGACACGACGACCCTATGGTCATCACCATCATACTGGCAAAAGCCAATCTCCACTACACATTAATAGACCAAGGGAGCTCCACCGACATCTTATTCAAAACTGCCTTCGACAAGCTCGGCTTAGAAGAAAAGGAGCTTAGAGCATACCTGATGAGCAGATATTTTATACGCTTTTTGGGGTTAATTTCATATAGTTTTTAGTATGTTTTAGTTAGTTTTTAGTTTATTTTCATTAGTTTCTAGGCAAAATTCATATTTCTAGACTTTACTATGAGTTTGTGTGTTTTTCTGTGATTTCGGGTATTTTCTGGCTGAAATTGAGGGAGCTGAGCAAAAATCTGATTCAGGCTGAAAAAGGACTGCTGATGCTGTTGGATCCTGACCTCTCTGAACTTGGAATGGAATTTATGGAGCTACAGTTGTCCAATTGACGCGCTTCTAATTGCGTTGGAAAGTAGACATCCAGGGCTTTCCAGCAATATATAATAGTTTATACTTTGCTCAATGATAGATGACATAAACTGGCGTTCAATGCCAGTTCCATGTTGTAGTCTAGCGTCCAGCGCCAGAAACACGTTACAAGTTGGAGTTCAACGCCCAAAACAAGTTACAGCCTGGCGTTGAACGCCCAAAATAGCCCAGGCACGTGAGAAGCTTTAGTCTCAGCCCCAGCACACACCAAGTGGGCCCCAGAAGTGGATTTCTGCACTATCTATCATAGTTTACTCATTTTCTGTAAACCTAGGTTACTAGTTTAGTATTTAAACAACTTTTAGAGATTTATTTTGTATCTCATGACATTTTAGATCTGAACTTTGTAATCTCTGACGGCATGAGTCTCTAAACTCCATTGTTGGGGGTGAGGAGCTCTACTGTGTTTTGATGAATTAATGCAACTATTTCTGTTTTCCATTCACACATGCGTGTTCCTATCTAAGATATTCATTCGCGCTTAATTATAGAGAAGGTGATGATCCGTGACACTCATCACCTTCCTCAATCCATGAACGTGTGTCTGACAACCACCTCTATTCTACATCAGATTGAATGAGTATCTCTTAGATTCCTTAATCAGAATCTCCGTGGTATAAGCTAGAATCCTTTGGCAGCATCATTGAGAATCCGGAAAGTCTAAACCTTGTCTGTGGTATTCCGAGTAGGATTCTGGGATTGGATGACTGTGATGAGTTTCAAACTCGCGAGTGCTGGGTGTAGTGACAGACGCAAAAGGATAGTAAATCCTATTCCGGTATGATCGAGAACCTAAAGATGATTAGCCGTGCGGTGACAGCGCACCTGGACCATTTTCACTGAGAAGAAGGATGGTAGCCATTGACAATGGTAATCCACCAACACACAGCTTGCCAAAGGAGGGACGTGCGTGCGTGAAGAATAAAATAGGGAGAAAGCAGAGATTCAAAAGACAAAGCATCTCCAAAACTCCAACATATTCTCATTTACTGCATAACAAGTAACCTTTAATTCATGCTCCCTTGTTCATTTGCAAGTCAATTGATAACCACAAATCAATATCCTGACTAAGAGTTGCAAGATAACCATAGCTTGCTTCAAACTAACAATCTCCGTGGGATCGACCCTTACTCACGTAAGGTATTACTTGGACGACCCAGTACACTTGCTGGTTAGTTGTACGGAATTACATAGTGTGAAGTAATTTTCGTGCACCAATACCCTAACAACCTGTTCGGACTGGGAGATACCCCAGTACAACCGCTGGGATACGTGTCACTACATACAACCTTCGGAAAAGGGAACCAATCCAGAACACTCAAGATAGACTACATCGTGGTTGACGTGAGTTTAGCCTACAATGCCCTAATAATAGGTCGGACAACACTAAATCAACTCAGCGCAATAGTCTCAACTCCACATCTATGCATGAAATTCCCAACTACAGAAGGGATAGCTACAATAAAAGTAGATCAAAAGATGGCACGGCGCTGTTATAACGAAAGTCTAAACCTCAGAGGCAGAGGAGAAGAGTTCCATACAATTGAGCTCGGTGGAGTTTAGAGACGAGAAGAACTCCGTCTACAACCCGAAGGAGAAATAGAGAAAGTTCAGATCGGGGATACCTCGGACAAAATAACTAATATTAGCATGATCCTGAAGGGAGACGCAAAAGAATTACTAGTACAGTTCTTATGAGATAATGTCGATCTCTTCGCATGGAAAGCTGCAGACATGCCAGCATAGACCCCAAGCTAATGAGTCACAAGTTGGCGGTCTATCCAGGATCTCGGCCGGTACAGCAGAGACGAAGAAAACTTGGGCCAGAACGATCCCAAGATGTGGAAGAACAGGTAGAAGCACTACTAGAGGCAGGATTCATACGAGAAGTCAAGTACACACTATGGCTAGCTAACGTCGTCTTGGTGAAAAAATCAAATGGGAAATGGCGAATGTGCACCGACTACACCGATCTCAACAAAGCCTGCCCAAAAGATCCTTACCCAGTCCCAAGTATCGACGCTCTGGTAGATGCTTCATCCGGATATAGATACCTCTCGTTTATGGATGCATATTCTGGATACAACCAAATCCCCATGTATCCACCAGATCAAGAGAAGACCTCGTTTTTGACGCCAAAAGCAAATTACTGCTACATTGTAATGCCTTTCGGTCTCAAGAATATGGGAGCTACGTATCAAAGGCTAATGAATAAAGTCTTTTCAGATCATATCGGAAAAATCATGGAAGTCTACATGGACGACATGTTAATAAAGACACAAAGTGAAGAGACATTATTGTCCGACCTAGCCCAAGTGTTCGACACCATAAGGAAGCATGACATGCGCCTCAATCCTGCAAAATGCACTTTTACAGTAGAAGCAGGCAAGTTCTTAGGTTTTATGCTCACACAAAGAGGAATTGAGGCAAATCTGGATAAATGCCAGGCCACACTCAATATGAAGAGCCCAACCTGTGTCAAAGAAGTACAACAACTCAACGGGAGGTTGGCAGCCTTGTCCAGGTTCCTAGCGGGATCAACAATAAGATCCCTTCCTTTCTATACCACTCTAAGGAAAGGAAAGAACTTCGAATGGACAATGGAATGCGAGCAAGCCTTCCAAGATTTCAAAAGTTTCCTGGGGCGACCACCTATCCTAACTCGACCACGAAAGGAAGAACCACTTGTATTGTACCTTGCGGTAGGAAGTCGGGCAGTAGCCTCAGCACTAGTTCGAGAGGACGACAAAGAGCAACAACCTGTATACTTCATTAGTAAAGCGCTGCAGGGATCCGAGTTGAACTACCAAAAAATAAAAAAGTTTGCCTATGCTCTTATACTGACATCTCAACGACTTCGCCCAAACTTCCAGGCACACACCATTAAGGTTCGAACTGACTAGCCCATAAAAGGGATATTGCAGAAAACAGATTTAGCAGGAAGAATTTTATAATGGGCAGTCGATTTATCCGAGTTCGACCTCCAATATGAAGCGCGGACAGCCATCAAATCGCAGTACTTGGCCGACTTCATTGCAGAATTTACAGATACCCTTGAAACCCCCACAAAATGGAATCTCTACGTGGACGGGTCCTCGAATAAGACTGGAAGCAGTGCAGGTGTGATAATAGAAAGCAACCAAGGAACCCAGGTTGAGCTTTCCCTCAAATTTGGGTTCCCGGCATCAAACAACCAGGCGGAATATGAAGCGTTACTAGCTAGTTTGAAGCTGGCTAAGGAGGTTAGAGCTCAAAAACTCAACATCTTTAGTGATTCACAAGTAGTCACCTCACAAAAAACAGAGAGCTACCAAGCCAAAGATCCCACCATGAAAAAGTATTTGGATAAAACCAAGGAACAGCTCGGACAACTCAGGGAATATAAGATCTGCCACATACCCCGCGAACAAAATGGCCAAGCTGATGCACTCTCAAAGCTAGCCAGCACCAAACCAGGGGGCAACAATAGAAGCCTCATCCAGGAAATGCTACAAGACCCATCAATCTCGGAAGCGGAAAAAGTCCTAGCCATAACAGGTCAGAATCAAGGATGGATGAACCCCATAATTAATTATCTCAAAACAGAAACACTCCCCACAGATGAAAAGGAGGCAAAAAGATTAAAGCGAGAGTCACAGTACTACACCATCATAAACAACACCCTATACAAAAGAGGGATTTCAATACCATTGTTAAAATGTGTGCCGACCTCTAACACAAGAGAAGTTTTAGAGGAAGTACACAGCGGCATTTGTGGCAATCATCTTGGGGCACAAGCTCTCACCAAAAAGATACTCCGGGCGGGATTTTACTGGCCAACTCTACAAAAAGAAGCTACAGAATTTGTAAAGACATGTCCCCCATGCCAGAAACATGCCAACTTTCACATCGCCCCGCCAGAAGAGCTCATCATCGTAACTTCGCCTTGGCCATTTGCAAAATGGGGACTCGATCTTCTCGGACCCTTTCCCCAGGGATCAGGACAAGTCAAATTCCTCATAGTCGGAGTATACTATTTCACAAAATGGATTGAGGCAGAACCCCTAGCCTACGCCACTGCTCAAAGAAGTCGAAAATTCCTATATAGAAACATTGTCACAAAGTTCGGGGTCCCATACGCCATCACCACAGACAATGGCACTCAATTCATAGATGCAGGCTTCTGAAAACTAGTAGCCGACTTGAACATAAAGCACCAGTTCACCTCCGTCGAACATCCTCAAGCCAATGGACAGGCCGAAGCTGCCAACAAAGTCATATTGGCCGGGTTAAAACGAAGATTACAAGACGCAAAGGGAGCTTGGGCTGAAGAACTTCCACAGGTCCTATGGGCATATCGAACGACGCCACATTCCACCACAAAGGAATCACCCTTCCGATTAGCATACGGAACGGAAGCAATGATCCCAATAGAGATCGAGGAAGGGTCGCCCAGATTCGTTCATTACAATGAGGAAGCCAACTTCGAACTTCAAAGGGAAGAGCTCAACCTACTTCCTGAAATCCAAGAAAGAGCTCGGATCAGGGAAGAAGCACTAAAACGTCGAATGGCTTCCAGATATAATCAAAAGGTAGTGCCAAGAGGCTTCGCTGAGAATGATCTCATCCTAATCTGAAATGATATTGGAACAACTCAACCCGGCGAAGGAAAGCTGGCAGCAAACTGGAGAGGACCCTACCGAGTCATAGAAGTACTTGGGAAGGGCTACTACAGACTGTCCGAACTCGATGGACGAGAGCTTCCCAGATCATGGCACGCCTACAACCTAAGAAGGTACTATAGCTAGAGAAGGTAAAGGATCTCATCATAGGATGCACTCTTTTTCCTGAAAAAGGTTTTTTAATGAGGCACCAAGTTGAGATTCAGAAATTATCCGACTTAAAGGGATGAAAAAACTCCCGTATGTATATATTTGCACTTTCTTTTGAATAAAATATATTTTAGATATTCTACAAATTCTCAAGACACATTAATCTAAAGCATTCATCGTCCGATTATAAAGCAACATATCAGCAGAAAGTGAAAAATAGATTCACAGCACGATCACGATAAAAACCAATAGAGATGAAAGCGCGATTCATCTAAAGGTCGACCAAATAAAGATAGAAACCACCTTCTACAAATCGGCAAAGATGAAAGCAGAATAATGCAAGAAGTTATCGAAAGTGATCCGGAAAAAGAACCTGACGAGGTCTTATGGATTGCTAAATAATAACTTAAAGACTGGCCGACATTAAGAAGTCGGACCAAGTCAACCCAAGTTATAAGTAAACCCTGGAAAGAGGTCTGGCCAACCCTATTAAAGAAGATTACTTTAACTTAGAAGGGTCCGACATGGCAAAGTCGGCCCAAAACATAAAGTTATAGAAGTAATCCCTGAAAGAGACCTGAAAAATGTCCAAGAAAGAGGATTACAAAAATAACTTAGAAGGGCCCGACATGACAAAGTCGGCCTAAAACATAAAGTTATAGAAGTAATCCCTGAAAGAGACCTGAACAAGGTCCAAGAAAGAGGATTACAAAAATAACTTAGAAGGACCCCACATGACAAAGTCGGCCCAAAATATAAAGTTATAAAAGTAATCCCTGAAAGAGACCTGAACAAGGTCCAAGAAAGAGGATTACAAAAATAACTTAGAAGGGCCCAACATGACAAAGTCGGCCCAAAACATAAAGTTGTAAAAGTAATCCCTGAAAGAGACCTGACAAGGGTCCAAGAAAGAGGATTACAAAAATAACTTAGAAGAGATCGACATGAAGAAGTCGGTTTCCTACAACAAACAAGTTATAAAAGTAATCCCTGAAAGAGACCTGACAAGGGTCCAAGAAAGAGGATTACAAAAATAACTTGTAAAAGACAACGCAAAGAAGTCGGTCTCCTACAACAAACAAGTTATAAAAGTAATCCCTGAAAGAGACCTGACATGGGTCCAAGAAAGAGGATTACAAAAATAACTTGGAAAAGACGACGCAAAGAAGTCGGTCTCCTACAACAAACAAGTTATAAAAGTAGTCCCTAAAGAGACCTGACAAAGGTCCAAAAAAGAGGACTACAAAAATAACTAGAAAGAGGACCAACGTAAAGAAATCAGTTAGGGATTGCTAGAAATAAATACTAATAAGAGTGAGAAAACCGAAATACAAGTTGGATCCACATATCCACGACCTCAAAGGATCCAAGCTACAAGCAATAAGTACAAAGCAATCCAAAGAGGTCGAGCAGCAAGGCTCCAGCATTCTCAAAACCCAGAAAGGTGCCAAGACAAGTGCAAACAAGCATGATATAAAATACAATATTATAACAAGCCTCAGGGTCAGGCCCAAAAGCTTGAAAGCTACTTGTTGTTTTTTCAAAATAAAAAGTTGCTAAACAAGCAACCTGAAGGAGTATCAACAGTCAGCAAAATATTCAAACTACAAAATAAAGAGTTTAAAAGCCCACAAGTCGGGCTATCTACACAAATATCCAGGAAAATTCAGCTAAAATTAGAAGACTTCTCGGCAGCATCAGTCTGAGGTGAAGGAGGGCGAGCCTGGAGAGGCACTGCATCCACCGTACCGTCGTCCCTATTCAGAATTTGACAATCAGGATCTAATTCTGGACGAGCAATCCCAGCAGGAGGAACTATAGAGGTCGACACTTTAGCAGCAGGCGCAGAGGGAGGTTCAACATCATCATCATCTTGGTCATCGGGGACAATCTTACCATCCCTCACAATGTTGTCCAAGCTAAAGAGAGTAAGATCAACCTCAGGAGCGAGAACTTGAACCTGTTCCTTCAAATTATCATAAGCAGCATTTACGCTGCCGACAAGGTGACCTTGGAGCTCGGAATAGTCAACTCGGGCAGACTGCAACTCCTCCCTCAGACATATCACCTCCCGATAAGATGTGACATAACTATCTTTATGCCTCAACACAGTGTCCTCGGCCAATCTCACAGAATCCGCTAGGGCAAGAGAGCTAGCCTTTTCGTTCTCCAGATCCTTCTCCAGTTTGGCTACTTTCACCTCAAGCTCCTCCTTCAAGCCCTTCATCCGATCAAACTCTTGTTTGGCCTCCTCCATGAAGGCTTTGGTGGTATGGAGAGGAAGATTTTGAGCAGTCCGATACATGGCAGCCCCCATATGGGCCATCTTGATGCTGCTCCGAGATATAAAATCTAAATGGCGAAGGAGCGAAACATCATCCATGGGGAGGGCACCATAAGGACCGATCTGTTGGTCAACAAACTCCACCGCATCAAAGTCAGGAGCGTCAAGGTTGAAAGGCTCAATTGTTTTTTGTTTTTTGTTGGGAGGAGCACCAGAATAGCGGCAAAAGTCTGTGGAGGGTCAGCCAGACGTACTCGAGGAGTGGGGATCACCTTCCTCGGCCCAGGAGAACTCAGCACGGGAGGCTTCACCGGAACTTGAGAAGATCCCTCTCCCGCCACCTTGGCCGAGATATTTTGAGTAGCAGCAGCCTTTTTCGCCTTTTTGAATTCCTTCATGGAATCATTGTTTTTTGACATCTCTGAGAATACAGAATCAACCACAGTAATGGGTTACAATCACAAAAAAGAAGAAGCAAAACTAAAAAGTAAGTATAGAAACAAGTCAAACAGTACCCAAAGCAGTTCGAACCAAAGATGGATCACTCAAAGATCTTTTTGTATCAAGATGGGGTGGTTCCCCCCATAAATCTTCAATAACAATTACAAAAGCCCGCTCAACCTCGTCAAGCATCTCCCATGTATAGCGAGACACTCTCACATTCTTCTGCCACTCTAGAGGAAAAGCAGGCTGGTCATTCTCATCAAGAAAAAAGGGGCGGACCCCCTCAACAGCACGGACTCTAAAGAAATAATTCTTAAAGTCCTTAAAAGACTCATCATACATGGCAAAAACTTTATGACCCTGGGCAGACCCGAAAGAAACCCAGGAAGCTTTCTTTTTGGAAGAACCTCCAGGCTTGGCAGAAACAAAAAGATAAAGGAAAAGAGTTTGAGAAGGTGTTACGCCTAACTCTTGGCAAAGCAGCTGAATGATTTTGATAATACCCTAGGAATTCGGATGAAGCTGGGATAGGGCAATGTTACATGACCACAACAAGTCGGTCTCGAAAGTAGTGAAAGGAAAAATAATGTCCAACAGGCTAAAGAAATATTCATAGGCATAAAAGAAGGGAGGCTCCCCCTCAACCGAAGTAGGAAAACAAACCCTCTCATCAGAGTCGGGTGCTACAAGCTCATAATCCCTATCCCGGGCACTGCTACCACAAATCCTATGATGTTTCCTTAGCTCTACACAAAAATCAGCGTCCACCACAGAGACACACATTAAGACAAGGGAGTCCAGCCAATCAGACATCCCCTCGGGAACTTTAGAAGACATCTCTACAATGTTATTGCGAGAAGACATGAGGCCAATGGTACGCGGAATCGTGATTACACTTTAATTATGTAAAATTCATTGCTCTTTCTTTCCCTGGAAATGGCGCCAAAAACATGATGCCAAGACCATGGTTCACAACTCCGTGTAACTAACCAGCAAGTGTACTGGGTCGTCCAAGTAATACCTTACGTGAGTAAGGGTCGAATCCCACGGAGATTGTTGGTATGAAGCAAGCTTTGGTCACCTTGCAAATCTCAGTTAGGCAGATATAAATTGATAATGGTGTTTTCGAAAATAATATAATAAAATAGGGATAGAAATACTTATGTAATTCATTGGTGAGAATTTCAGATAGGCGAATGGAGATGCTTTCGTTCCTCTGAACCTCTGCTTTCCTGCTATCTTCATCCAGTCAGTCTTACTCCTTTCCATGGCTGGCTTTATGTGATACATCACCATTGTCAATGGCTACTTTCGGTCATCTCTCGGGAAAATGATCCAATGCCCTGTCACGGCACGGCTAATCGTCTGGAGGCATCACCCTTGTCAATGGCTTCATCTTATGCTCTCAGTGAAAATGGTCAACGCACCCTGTCACGGCACGGCTATTCATCTGTCGGTTCTCGATCATGCTGGAATAGGATTTACTATCCTTTTGCGTCTGTCACTAACGCCCTGCAATCGCGAGTTTGGAGCTCGTCACAGTCATTCATTCATTGAATCCTACTCGAAATACCACAGACAAGGTTTAGACCTTCCGGATTCTCTTGAATGCCGCCATCATTCTAGCTTACACCACGAAGATTCTGGTTAGGAGATCTAAGAGATACTCATTCAGTCTAAGGTAGAACGGAAGTGGTTGTCATGCATGCGTTCATAGGGAATGATGATGATTGTCATGTTCATCACATTCAGATTGAAGTACGAATGAATATCTTAGAAGCGAAACAAGATGAATTGAATAGAAAACAGTAGTACTTTGCATTAATCTTTGAGGAACAGCAGAGCTCCACACCTTAATCTATGGAGTGTAGAAACTCTACCGTTGAAAATACATAAGTGAAAGGTCCAGGCATGGCCGAATGGCCAGCCCCCAAAATGTGATCACAAGATCAATAATACAATCTAGGATCCAGGATCTCAAATACAATAGTGAAATGTCCTATTTATAATAAACTAGCTACTAAGGTTTACAGAAGTAAGTAATTGATGCATAAATCCACTTCCGGGTCCCACTTGGTGTGTGCTTGGGCTGAGCTTGAGTGTTGCACGTGTAGAGGTCCTTTCTGGAGTTGAATGCCAGTTTTTGTGCTAGTTTGGGCGTTCAACTCTGGTTTTGGATCCTTTTCTGGCGCTAGACGCCAGATTTGGGCAGAGAACCGGCGTTGAATGCCAGTTTGCGTCATCTAAACTTGGCCAAAGTATGGACTATTATACATTGCTGGAAAGCCCGGGATGTCTACTTTCTAACGAAATTTGAAGCGCGTCATTTTGAGTTCTGTAGCTCCAGAAAATCCATTTTGAGTGCAGGGAGGTCAGAATCCAACAGCATCAGCAGTCCTTTTTCAACCTCTGAATCTGATTTCTGCTCAAGTCCCTCAATTTCAGCCAGAAAATACCTGAAATCATAGAAAAACACACAAACTCATAGTAAAGTCCAGAAATGTGAATTTAACATAAAAACTAATGAAAACATCCCTAAAAGTAACTAGATCCTACTAAAAACACACTAAAAACAATGTCAAAAAGCGTATAAATTATCCGCTCATCACAACACCAAACTTAAATTGTTGCTTGTCCCCAAGCAACTGAAAATCAAATAGGATAAAAAGAAGAGAATATACTATAAATTCCAAACAATCAATGAAACAGAGCTTCAATCATATGAGCGGGACTTATGGCTTTTTGCCTCTTAAATAGTTTTGGCATCTCACTTTATCCATTGAAGTTTAGAATGATTGGCATCTATAGGAACTTCAGATTTCGAATAGTGTTATTGACTCTCCTAGTTCAGTATGATGATTCTTGAACGCAGCTTCTTTATGAGTCTTGGCCGTGGCCCTAAGCACTTTGTTTTCCAGTATTACCACCGGATACATAAATGCCACAGACACATAATTGGGTGAACCTTTTCAGATTGTGACTCAGCTTTGCTAAAGTCCCCAATTAGAGGTGTCCAGGGTTCTTAAGCACACTCTTTTTTTTGCTTTGGACCTTGACTTTAACCGCTCAGTCTCAAGTTTTCACTTGACACCTACATGCCACAAGCACATGGTTAGGGACAGCTTGGTTTAGCCGCTTAGACCAGGATTTTATTCCTTTAGGCCCTCCTATCCACTGATTCTCAAAGCCTTGGGATCCTTTTTATTTGCCCTTGCCTTTTGGTTTTAAGGGTTATTGGCTTTTTGATCTTGCCTCTTGGTTTTAAGAGCTTTGGCTTTTTCTGCTTGCTTTTCCTTTTTTTTCTTTCTATATTTTTTTTTTCGCCTATATATTTTTTTTTTATGCAAGCTTTGTTCTTTGCTGCTTTTTCTTGCTTCAAGAATCATTTTTATGATTTTTCAGATTATCAAATAACATGTCTCCTAGTCATCATTCTTTCAAGAGCCAACATATTTAACATTCTTAAACAACAACTTCAAAAGACATATGCACTGTTCAAGCATACATTCAGAAAACAAGAAGCATTGTCACCACATCAATATAATTAAACTAAGTTCAAGGATAAATTCGAAACTCATGTACTTCTTGTTCTTTTGAATTAAAACATTTTTCATTTAAGAGAGGTGATGGATTCATAGGACATTTATAACTTTAAGACATAGTTACTAACTACTAATGATCATGTAATGAAGACACAAATACAGATAAGCACATAACATAGAAACGAAAAACAGAAGAAACAAGAACAAGGAATGAATCCACCTTAGTGATGGTGGCGTTTCCTTCTTGAGGAACCAATGATGTCCTTGAGCTCTTCTATGTCTCTTCCTTGTCTTTGTTGCTCCTCCCTCATTGCTTTTTGATCTTCTCTAATTTCATGAAGCATGATGGAGTGCTCTTGATGTTCCACCCTTAGTTGTCCCATATTGGAACTCAATTCTCCTAGGGAGGTGTTGATTTGCTCCCAATAGTTTTGTGGAGGAAAGTGCATTTGAGGCATCTCCGGGATCTCATGGTGATGAGCTTCATACGCCTCTTGAGCTCCATGAATGGGCTCTCTTGCTTGCTCTATCTTTTTCTTAGTGATGGGCTTGTCCTCTTTAATGAGGATATCTCCCTCTATGTCAATCCCAGCCGAATTGCATAGGTGGCAGATGAGGTGAGGAAAGGCTAACCTTGCCATAGTGGAGGACTTGTCAGCCACCTTGTAGAGTTCTTGAGGTATAATCTCATGAACTTCCACCTCTTCTCCAATCATGATGCTATGGATCATGATGGCCCGGTCTATAGTAACTTCAGACCGGTTGCTAGTGGGAATGATTGAGCATTGAATGAGCTCCAACCATCCTCTAGCTATAGGCTTGAGGTCCAATCTTCTTAGTTGAACCGGCTTGCCTTTGGAGTCAATCTTCCATTGAGCTCCTTCTACACATATGTCCATAAGGACTTGGTCCAACCTTTGATTAAAGTTGATCCTTCTAGTGTAGGGGCGTTCATCTCCTTGCATTATGGGCAAGTTAAACGCCAGCCTCACATTCTCTGGACTAAAATCTAAGTATTTCCCCCGAACCATTGTAACATAGTTCTTTGGATCCGGGTTCTTACTTTGATCATGGTTCTTGGTGATCCATGCATTAGCATAGAACTCTTGAACCATTAGGATGCCGACTTGTTGGATGGGATTTGTTAGAACTTCCCAACCTCTTCTTTGAATTTCATGTCGGATCTCCGGATACTTATTTCTTTTGAGTTTGAAAGGGACCTCAGGGATCACCTTCTTCTTGGCCACAACATCATAGAAGTGGTCTTGATGGGCTTTGGAGATGAACCTTTCCACCTCCCATGACTCGGATATGGAAGTTTTTATCTTCCCTTTCCCCTTTCTAGAGGATTCTCTGGTCTTAGGTGCCATCAATGGTAATGGAAAAACAAAAAGCTTATGCTTTTACCACACCAAACTTAGAATTTTGCTCCCCCTCGAGCAATAAAAGAATGAATAGATGAAGAAGAAGAAGAAATGGAGGAGAGGGAGAAAGTGATGTGGTTCGGCCAAGAAGGGTGTAGAGGGGTTGTGTTGTGTGAATTTGAAGAAGAATGGAGGGCTTTATATAGGGAAGGGAGGGGGGAAGGTTTCGGCCATATGGGTGGGTTTGGGTGGAAAATTGGTTTTGAATTTTGAAGGTAGGTGGGGTTTATGAGGTAGGTTTATGGGGAAGAGTGGATGGATGTGAGTGGTGAAGAGGTGATGGGGAAGAGAGATTGAGGTGATTGGTGAAGGGTTTTTGGGGAAGAGTGTTTATGGGGTTGTGTGAAAGAGAGTGGTGAGAAGAAGTAAGTGAAGGTAGGTGGCGATCCTATGGGGTCCACAGATCCTGAGGTGTTCAAGGATTTACATCCCTGCACCCATTACGCATGTAAAAATGCCTTTGCATACAACTCTGGGCGTTCAGCGCCAGGTTGGTGGTCATTTTGGGCGTTCAACGCCTATTTGTGTGCCATTTCTGGCGTTGAACGCCAGAACCATGCCTATTCTGGCGTTCAGCGCCCAGAAGCTGCCCATTTTGGGCGTTCAGTGCCAGAACCATGCTCTGTTCTGGCGCTGAACGCCAGACAGATGCTCCTCCAGGGTGTGATTTTTCTTCTGCTGTTTTTTATTCTGTTTTCAATTTTTCTATTTATTTTGTGACTCCACATGATCATGAACCTATAAAGATATATAACTAAGAAAAATATAGTTAGATAAATAAAAATTGGGTTGCCTCCCAACAAGCGCTTCTTTAATGTCAATAGCTTGACAGTGGGCTCTCATGGAGCCTCACAGATGTGCAGAGCTTTGTTGAGACTCTCCAAAACCGAACTTAGAGTTTGGATATGGGAGTTCAACACCAAACTTAGAGTTTGACTGTGGGGGCTCTGGTTGACTCTGCTTTGAGAAAAGCTTTTTCTGCTTCCTCTCCATGGTTGCAGAGGGAGATCCTTGAGTTTTAAACACAAGGGAGTCTTCATTCCATTGAAGGACTATTTCACCTCTGTCAACATCAATCACAGCTCTTGCTGTGGCCAGGAAAGGTCTTCCTAGGATGATGGATTCATCCTCTTCCTTTCCAGTATCCAGGAATATGAAATCAGTAGGGATGTAAAGGCCTTTAACGTTTACTAACACGTCCTCTACTTGTCCATAAGCCTGTTTTCTTGAACTGTCTGCCATCTCTAATGAGATTTTAGCAGCTTGCACCCCATAGATTCCCAGTTTCTCTATTACAGAGAGAGGCATGAGGTTTATTCTTGAACCAAGGTCACATAGAGCCTTAAAGATCATGGTGCCTATGGTACAGGATATTATGAACTTTCCAGGATCCTGTCTCTTCTGAGGCAATGTTAGTTAATCCAGATCACTTAGTTCATTGATGAATAAGGGAGGTTCAACTTCCCAAGTATCAATGCCAAATAATTTGGCATTCAGCTTCATGATTGCACCAAGAAACTTGACAGTTTGCTCTTCAGTAACATTCTCATTCTCTTCAGAAGAGGAATACTCATCAGAGCTCATGAAGGGCATAAGGAGGTTCAATGGAATCTCTATGGTCTCTAGATGAGCCTCAGAGTCCTTTGGTTCCTCAGAGGGAAGCTCCTTATTGATCACTGGACGTCCCAGGAGGTCTTCCTCCTTGGGATTCACGTCCTCCACTCCCCTTGTAGGTTCGGCCATGGTGCTTATGTCAATGGCCTTGCACTCTCCTTTTGGGTTCTCTTCTGTATTGCTTGGGAGAGTACTGGGAGGGATTTCAGTGATCCTTTTACTCAGCTAGGCCACTTGTGCTTCCAAATTTCTAATAGAAGATCTTGTTTCATTCATGAAACTTACAGTAGCCTTAGACAGATCAGAGACTAAGTTTGCCAAATTAGAAGTATTTTGTTCAGAGTTCTCTGTCTGTTGCTGAGTGGATGATGGAAAAGGTTTATTATTGCTAAACCTATTTCTTCCACCATTATTAAAGCCTTGTTGAGGCTTTTGATCCTTCCATGAGAAATTTGGATGATTTCTCCATGATGAGTTATAGGTGTTTCCATAAGGTTCACCTAAATAATTTACCTCTGCTATTGCAGGGTTTTCAGGATTATAAGCTTCTTCTTCATAAGAAGCCTCTTGAGGACTGTTGGATGCAACTTGCATTCCATTCAGACTATGAGAGATCATATTGACTTGCTGAGTCAATATTTTGTTCTGAGCCAATATGGCATGCAGAGTATCAACTTCAAGAACTCCCTTTTTCATAGGCGTCCCATTATTCACAGGATTCCTTTCAGAAGTGTACATGAACTGGTTATTAGCAACCATGTTAATGAGTTCTTGCGCTTCTGCAGGCGTTTTCTTTAGGTGAATGGATCTACCTGCAGAGGTATCCAATGACATCTTTGATAACTCAAGTAAACCATCATAGAATATATCCAGGATGGTCCATTCTGAAAGCATGTCAGAAGGACACTTTTTGGTCAACTGTTTGTATCTTTCCCAAGCTTCATAGAGGGATTCACCTTCTTTCTGTCTGAAGGTTTGAACATCAGCTCTAAGCTTGCTCAGCTTTTGAGGAGGAAAGTACTTGGCTAAGAAAGCCATGACCAGCTTATCCCAAGAGTTCAGGCTGTCTTTGGGTTGAGAATCCAACCATAATCTAGCTCTGTCTCTTACAGCAAAAGGGAAAAGCATGAGCCTGTAGACTTCAGGATCTACTCCATTAGTCTTAACAGTATCACATATCTGCAAGAATTCAGTTAAGAACTGAAAAGGATCTTCAGATGGAAGTCCATGAAACTTGCAGTTCTGCTGCATCAGAGAAACTAATTGAGGTTTCAGCTCAAAGTTGTTTGCTCCAATGGCAAGAATAGAGATGCTTCTTCCATGTAAATTGGAATTAGGTGCAGTAAAGTCACCAAGCATCTTCCTTACATTATTATTATTTTCGGCTGCCATCTCCTCTTCCTGTTCGAAAATTTCTGAAAGGTTATCTCTGGATTGTTGTAATTTAGCTTCTCTTAATTTTCTCTTCAGAGTCCTTTCAGGTTCTGGATCTACTTCAATAAGAATATTCTTGTCCTTGCTCCTGCTCATATGACAAAGAAGAGGGCACAGAAAAAAATAATAATAATAATATAGATCCTTTATACCACAGTATAGGGATCCCTGTGTGAGTAGAAGAAGAGTGGGAGACAAAGAATGTAATATAATGGAAGAAACACAACTGTGAGGAGGGCAGAGATGTGAGATGAGATGAATAAATAAATAGAATAAGATGGGAGAGGGAGAATTTTCGAAAATAATTTTTGAAAAAGAGTTAGTGATTTTCGAAAATAGTTTTTGAAAAAGGTTAGTATTTTTCGAAAAATTTTGAAATCAAAAATAAAAATAATTAGTTAATTAAAAAGAAATTTTTGAAAAAGGAAGAAGATATTTTTGAAAATTAGAGAGAGAGAGAGTTAGTTAGGTAGTTTTGAAAAAGATAAGAAACAAACAAAAAGTTAGTTAGTTAGTTAAAACAAATTTTGAAAAGATAAGAAGTTAGGAAGTTAGAAAAGATATTTTGAAATCAAATTTTTGGAAAAGGTGAGATAAGAAGATATTTTTGAAAAGATATGATAGAAATTAGTTTTTGAAAAAAAAGATTTGATTTTTAAAATCACAATTAATGACTTGATTCACAAGAAATCATAAGATATGATTCTAGAACTTAAAGTTTGAATCTTTCTTAACAAGTAAGTAACAAACTTGAAATTTTTTAATCAAAATATTAATTGTTTATGTTATTTTCGAAAATTATGTGATAAAGATAAGAAAAAGATTTTTGAAAAATATTTTTGGAATTTTCGAAAATAACTAAGAATTTTGAAAAAGATTTGATTTTTTGAAAAAGATTTTGAAAAAGATAAGATTTTCAAATTGAAAATTTGATTTGACTCATGAGAAACAATTTGATTTTAAAAATTTTTGAAAAAGTCAATCCAAATTTTCGAATTTGATGAGAGAAAATGGGAAAGATATATTATTTTTTTTTTATTTTTTGAAATTTTTATGATGAGAGAGAAAAACACTAAAGAGATGCAATGCATGAAATTTTTAGATCAAAACATGTGATGCATGCAAGAATGCTATGAATGTCAAGATGAACACCAAGAACACTATGAATGTCAAGATGAACATCATAGACACAATTTTGAAAAATTTTTAATGCAAAGGAAACATGCAAGACACCAAACATAGAATTCTTTAATGCTTAGACACTAAGAATTCAAGAATGCATATGAAAAACAAGAAAAGACACAAAACATGCAAATGAAAAGATCAAGCAAGAAGACTTAGCAAGAACAACTTGAAGATCATGAAGAACACCATGAATGCATGAATTTTCGAAAAATGTAAGATGCACATGCAATTGACACCAAACTTATAACATGACTCATGACTCAAACAAGAAACACAAAAATATTTTTTATTTTTATGATTTTCTAATTTTTTTGGATTTTTATTTCGAAATATATATGAAAAAGAAAAATAAGGATTCCAAAATTTTTAATATGAATTCCAGGAATCTTGCATTCCTAGTCTAAAGCTTCAGTCCAGGAATTAGACCTGGCTCACTAGCCAGCCAAGCTTTCAATGAAAGCTCCGGTCCAAAACACTAGACATGGCCAATGGCCAGCCAAGCTTCAGCATGTAATTCAGACATGACATGCCTGACATACCCTACAGTCGTATAACAGCTGATGGTTGGAAGCCTCAGTCCAAAAGAATTTAGACATGGCTTTACAGCCAGCTAGGCTTCACATGCTTCATGAAACACTAGAATTCATTCTTAAAAATTTTGAATAAAAATAAAATTTTTTTTAAAACATTTTTATTTTTTCGAAAACAGATGAGAAATTTTTGAAATATTTTTGAAAAAATTTTTGAAAAGAGAACGAAAAGAAAGTTACCTAATCTGAGCAACAAGATGAACCGTCAGTTGTCCAAACTTGAACAATCCCCGGCAACGGCGCCAAAAGCTTGGTACGCGGAATCATGATTACACTTTAATTATGTAAAATTCATTGCTCTTTCTTTCCCTGGAAATGGCGCCAAAAACATGATGCCAAGACCATGGTTCACAACTCCGTGTAACTAACCAGCAAGTGCACTGGGTCGTCCAAGTAAGACCTTACGTGAGTAAGGGTCGAATCCCACGGAGATTGTTGGTATGAAGCAAGCTATGGTCACCTTGCAAATCTCAGTTAGGCAGATATAAATTGATAATGGTGTTTTCGAAAATAATATAATAAAATAGGGATAGAAATACTTATATAATTCATTGGTGAGAATTTCAGATAAGCGAATGGAGATGCTTTCGTTCCTCTGAACCTCTGCTTTCCTGCTATCTTCATCCAGTCAGTCTTACTCCTTTCCATGGCTGGCTTTATGTGATACATCACCATTGTCAATGGCTACTTTCGGTCATTGATGGTATTTTTGTGGAAAAACGAATTTCCCAAAATACCAAAAACTCACCGGCAAGTGTACCGGGTCGTATCAAGTAGTAAAACTCACTTAGAGTGAGGTCGATCCCACAGGGATTGATGGATCAAGCAACTTTAGTGGGTGATTAGTTTAGTCAAGCTAACATTGAGTGATTTGAGTGACAATTGAAACAACAGAAAGTAAATGACAAGAAGAATTAAAGTGCAGAAAGTAATATTGGACAGAAGCTTAAAGAGCAAGAAATGTAAATTGCAAGAATCTTAAATGACAAGAAATGTAAATTGCATGAAATATAAAGGGGAGTGGGTGCTGGAAATTAAAGAAAGCAATAGATCAAGCAACTGGAAATTTAAAGTGCAGAAAATATAAAAGGAACTAGGTGCTGGGAGCAATGTAAACAGAGAAGTAAAATTGCAGTGAATAAGAACTTAGAGCAATTACAGGAAATGTAAATTGGAAGCAATACAACAGAAAGTAAAAATGCTTGAAAGATTTTAAAAACAGAAAAGCAGTGCTTAAGTTGCAGCAATTTAAAAGTGGTTGAAAATCTCAGGAGTGGAAGAGACTAGATAACAAGTCTAGATCTCAAATCCTTCCTTGATCCAACAAGAATAATTGCAAAATGAAAATGGAAGAGTAAATTGCAGAAGAAGAACAAGAGAAGTTGCAGATAGAGAATGAAAACAGAATTCCTTCCAATCTCAATCCAAAATTTCAAAACAGAAAAGAAAATTTAGAGAGAAAGCAAAATGAAAACTAAAGAGTGCACAACTCCCTATTGGAGCTAGCCTCCTTTCTAATCAAGCTCCCTAATGAGATGGAATTGATGCCTTTATATAGGCTTTACAAAGTAAAAAAATGAAATTGAAATGAAAAACAAATTAAATGAAAATCCTAATTCTAGCTTGTTCTTGTGCCTTTGAGTGATGATGTGGGCTTTGCTTGCTTTGGATCTGAGGAGAAATGGGTTTGGTTGGCCTTGATTCAATTTGGAGAAGAATTGAATTTAAATGGAATTTTTATTCAAATTTTGGTCCATGGGTGTTGCTCCCAGGGGAAAGCTCAGTTGGAAAACCCAACTTAGCTTTCAAGTTGTGCTGTCCGTGTCATTTGATGCGCGTCCAGCCTTGGTTGTGTGCCAAAATTGTGCGCACAAGGCTTGCTTGGTGCCTTTGGTCCGTGTCAAAATGTGGGGAAAAGGGGGAAGTAGTGCTCAGTTGGGAAAACCAACTGAGCTCCCCTTGTGGCGCCTTGCTTTTGTCTTCAAGGTCCCAAGTTCAACTCTTGGTGGAAGAAGTTTTGTGAGCCTTTTCCTTGAATTTTCTTGAGTGGGAGCCCGATAAAGCTAAGTTGGAAAAGTGAACTGAGCACTATTTTGCTCTTGCCTTGCTTTCCTTGTGTCTCCCCCTTCGAGCCTTGGTAAAGCCACTTTGGTTTATTTTTGCTTGTTTTTGGTCCTTAAAGATGCCTTTCACTTGTGCCTTAATTTCATGCCAAATATGGACTATTATACATCGTTGGAAAGCTCTGAATGTCATCTTTCTAACGCAACTGGAAGCACATCAATTGGATATCTGTAGCTCAAGTTATTGCCCTTTGAATGAGGCATGGTCATGCTGTAAACGCCCAGATTTTAACTTAGCGAAATTTCTTGCCTCCAAGCACATTTTTCTTGTACGGCAACCCTAAGTTCACTTAGTGAACTGAGCTTTGTGTGCTGATTGTTCATGCTTCCTTGATTTGGTCATGGGCCACGCTTTTAAAAGCGTGGCCTAAGGCTCTAAAGTGTGCTCCAACTTCAAAGTGTGCCCCAAAGCTCTTTTTTTCTCCTTTTTAGCTTATTTTGTGCTTCTTTGCTTCTTTTTCTTCTTATTTCCTACCAAATTTATAAAATTAAAAGATCAAGGAAATATACCATTTAAGCATAAAAGAATGCAATATTTAAGCACTAATCATCAATTTCTTGTATGAAAAAGCATAGAAAAACATGACATGTTGACATGTCATCAGTCATCTCTCGGGAAAATGATCCAATGCCCTGTCATGGCACGGCTAATCGTCTGGAGGCATCACCCTTGTCAATGGCTTCATCTTATCCTCTCAGTGAAAATGGTCAACGCACCCTGTCACGGTACGACTATTCATCTGTCGGTTCTCGATCATGCTGGAATAGGATTTACTATCCTTTTGCGTCTGTCACTAACGCCCTGCAATCGCGAGTTTGGAGCTCGTCACAGTCATTCATTCATTGAATCCTACTCGGAATACCACAGACAAGGTTTAGACCTTCCGGATTCTCTTGAATGCCGCCATCATTCTAGCTTACGCCACGAAGATTCTGGTTAGGAGATCTAAGAGATACTCATTCAGTCTAAGGTAGAACGGAAGTGGTTGTCATGCACGCGTTCATAGGGAATGATGATGATTGTCACGTTCATCACATTCAGATTGAAGTACGAATGAATATCTTAGAAGCGAAACAAGATGAATTGAATAAAAAACAGTAGTACTTTGCATTAATCTTTGAGGAACAGCAGAGCTCCACACCTTAATCTATGGAGTGTAGAAACTCTACCGTTGAAAATACATAAGTGAAAGGTTCAGGCATGGCCGAATGGCCAGCCCCCAAAACGTGATCACAGGATCAATAATACAATCCAGGATCCAAGATCTCAAATACAATAGTGAAATGTCCTATTTATAATAAACTAGCTACTAGGGTTTACAGAAGTAAGTAATTGATGCATAAATCTACTTCCGGGTCCCACTTGATGTGTGCTTGGGCTGAGCTTAAGTGTTGCACGTGTAGAGGTCCTTTCTGGAGTTGAACGCCAGTTTTTGTGCCAGTTTGGGCGTTCAACTCTGGTTTTGGATCCTTTTCTGGCGCTGGACGCCAGATTTGGGCAGAGAACCGGCGTTGAACGCCAGTTTTCATCGTCTAAACTTGGCCAAAGTATGGACTATTATACATTGCTGGAAAGCCCTGGATGTCTAATTTCCAACGCAATTGAAATCGCGCCATTTTGATTTCTGTAGCTCCAGAAAATCCATTTTGAGTTCAGGGAGGTCAGAATCCAACAGCATCAGCAGTCCTTCTTCAACCTCTGAATCTGATTTCTGCTCAAGTCCCTCAATTTCAGCCAGAAAATACCTGAAATCACAGAAAAATAGACAAACTCATAGTAAAGTCCAGAAATGTGAATTTAACATAAAAACTAATGAAAACATCCCTAAAAGTAACTAGATCCTACTAAAAACATACTAAAAACAATGTCAAAAAGCGTATAAATTATCCGCTCATCGGCCAACTAATCCTACAATAAGAAAAAAAGATTGGATTACTAAAAAACATCTCAGACGAGGGGCAAAAAAACTCGACTAATATGATACAGAAGAGCAAACAGAAAAGGAAAACCCCAAGACTCAAAGCAAAGTCCTGGGCATCCTTCGGAGGCAGTAACAAAGCAAGGTTTCGGGAAAAATCTACAGCTTATGTCCCGGCATCTCTCAAACAAGAGAAGAAGATTTCAGAAAATGAACATTTTCATAGGAGAAAGACAAAACACAAAAAGTCATCAAAGCCACTATCTTTTTATAGTCTATCAGCAAAAAGCACCGCCAACATCAAACACGTCAAGCGAACATCGTCAAAGGCACAACCTTCTTTCAAAATCAAACAAAACCATCATCAAAAGCACAAACAGAAATGGTGTTAACATGCAAAAGCCCTAAAAGCATCAAGCAACAGGAAAGGCGAAAAGGCTCATACAAAAAGGTGAAGAAACTCCCAGAACACACATTACAACAGCAATCAGGCACAGTAAAAGCAGAAAGATCCAAACTTTCTCCAAACAAAATCAAAACTTTCTCAAAATCAGACATGAAAAAGTGACACGGAAAAGAGAAAGGAAGAAAAACCAACCTGAGCGAAGAAGCCTCGAAGGAGATTGAAGACGGAGAGACGGAATCAGCCAGAAAAACTGCCAAATGATGCCGCAACTCAAGAAATACAAAAGGCAAAAACAGAAAAGTAAGAGAGTAAAAGAGAAGTTACAAAGAGAAATGAAGAAGAGAAACCGTTTTCTGTGAGCAAATTTCAACATAAAATCCAAGGGAACGGGGTAATTAAAACCAATTAATGAAGGTATTAAACCCTCGCACGTTCTCAAGAACAGAACGCTACTATAAAAGCGCTCGCTTTCAGAGGAAAACGTTCCACATTCAAAAATTCTACAAAAAGAAAGAAGTCGACAAATGCTCGAGTTCGGCTTCACCAGAAAAGGATCGAAGTCTAAGACTCGACCTCAAAAAGAAAGACCGAGCTCGAGCAGGGGCACTGTTCACACCTTGGGTCGAGCTATCTAACCCGAGATGTTCAGTGACAAAGCAACCGACCTCTTCAGGTCAGGCTATCTGACCTCTTCTCAAAGAGGTCGGCCAAATCGACAGGAAAGCCCAATAAAGGGCCCAAATAGAGGAACACGACCCACATCCAAAGGCAATCCAAGCCTATAGAGATAAAGGCGGTTCCCTTGAAGATAAGTGGTGCACGAATTGTGAATCACACTTTTCACAACTCGTACCACTGATCAGCAAGTGCACTGGGTCGTCCAAGTAATACCTCACGTGAGTAAGGGTCGAATCCCACGGAGATTGTTGGTTTGAAGCAATCTATGGTTATCTTGTAAATCTTAGTCAGGAAGTCAATTATGTTTATCAGTTAAATTGCAAATAAACAAGAGAGCATGGATTAAAGGTTACTTGTTATGCAGTAATGGAGAATATGTTGGAGTTTTGGAGATGCTTTGTCTTCTGAATCTCTGCTTTCCTCTGTCTTCTTGTTCACGCACGCACGTCCTCCTATGGCAAGCTGTGTGTTGGTGGATCACCGTTGTCAATGGCTACCTTCCATCGTTCCAGTGAAAACTACGCTCACGCGCTCTGTCACAGCACGGCTAATCACCGGTTGGTTCTCGATCTGGTTGGAATAGAATCCCTTGATTCCTTTGCGTTTGTCACTAACGCCCAGCCTTCAGGAGTTTGAAGCTCGTCACAGTCATTCAATCCTTGAATCCTACTCGGAATACCACAAACAAGGTTTAGACTTTCCGGATTCTCATGAATGCCGCCATCAATTCTAGCTTATACCACGAAGATTCTGATTAAGAGATCTAAGAGATACTCATTCAATCTGATATAGAACGGAGGTGGTTGTCAGGCACACGTTCATGGGTTGAGAATGGTGATGAGTGTCACGGATCATCACCTTCATCACAGTTAAGCGCGAATGAACATCTTAGATAGGAACAAGCGTGTTTGAATAGAAAACAGAAATACTTGCATTAATTCATGGAGACACAGCAGAGCTCCTCACCCCCAACAATGGAGTTTAGAGACTCATGCCGTCAAAGGGTACAAAGTTGTTTAAATACTAAACTAGTAGCCTATGTTTACAAAAAAAATGAGTAAACTATGATGGATGATGCAGAGATCCACTTCTCGGGCCCATTTGGTGTGTGCTGGGGCTGAGATTTAAGCAATTCACGTGCAGAGGCCATTTGTGGAGTTGAACGCCAGTTTTTGTGCTAGTTTGGGCGTTCAACTCCAGCTTTTGATCCTTTTCTGGCGCTGGACGCCAGAATTGGGCAGAGAACTGGCGTTGAACGCCAGTTTACGTCATCTATCCTTGTGCAAAGTATGGACTATTATATATTGCTGGAAAGCCCTGGATGCCTACTTTCCAACGCAATTGAAAGCATGCCATTTCGAGTTCTGTAGGTCCAAAAAATTCACTTTGAGTGCAGGGAGGTCAGAATCCAACAGCATCAGTAGTCCTTTTTCAGCCTGAATCAGATTTTTGCTCAGCTCCTTCAATTTTAGCCAGAAAAATACCTGAAATTACAGAAAAATACACAACTCATAGTAAAGTCCAGAAATATGAATTTTTTCCTAAAAACTAATGGAAATAAACTAAAAACTAACTAAAACATACTAAAAACTATATGAAATTAACCCCAAAAAGCGTATAAAATATCCGCTCATCACAACACCAAACTTAAACTGTTGCTTGTCCTCAAGCAACTAGACAAATAAAATAGAAGACTAATAAGTTGAGAAGCAATAATATTTCAGAGTTTTTGAGTGAAGCTCAGATTCTAATTAGATGAGCGGGACTAGTAGCTTTTTGCTTCCGAACAGTTTTGGCATCTCACTTTATCCATTGAAGCTCAGAGTGATTGGCATCTATAGGAACTTAGAATTCAGATAGTGTTATTGATTCTCCTATTTTAGTGTGATGATTCTTGAACACAGCTATTTTATGAGTCTTGGCCGTGGCCCTAAGCACTTTGTTTTCCAGTATTACCACCGGATACATAAATGCCACAGACACATAATTGGGTGAACCTTTTCAGATTGTGGCTCAGCTTTGCTAAAGCCCCCAATTAGATGTGTCCAGGGTTCTTAAGCACACTCTTCTTTTTGCTTTGGACCTTGACTTTAACCGCTCAATCTCAAGTTCTCACTTGACACCTACACGCCACAAGCACATGGTTAGGGATAGCTTGGTTTAGCCGCTTAGGCCAGGATTCTATTCCCTTAGGCCCTCCTATCCACTGATGCTCAAAGCCTTGAGATCCTTTTTATTACCCTTGCCTTTTGGTTTTAAGGGTTATTGGCTTTTTGCTCTTGCCTCTTGGTTTTAAGAGCTTTTGGCTTTTTCTGCTTGCTTTTTCTTTTTCTTTCTATTTTTTTTTGCAAGCTTTGTTCTTTGCTGCTTTTTCTTGCTTCAAGAATCATTTTTATGATTTTTTAGATTATCAATAACATGTCTCATGTTCATCATTCTTTCAAGAGCCAACATATTTAACAGTCTTAAGCAACAAATTCAAAAGACATATGCACTGTTCAAGCATTCATTCAGAAGACAGAAAGTATTGCCACCACATGTAACTAATTAGAATTTCTCTTATTAAAACTCGAAATTTTATTGCCTCTTATTCAAAAGATCTACTATTTTATTCATGTTTGCTGATGATGAGAAAAATAAACTATAGCTTAATTGGAGATAAGATCAAAATAGATACTAATTACTAATAAATGACTCCTAAGGTGAACTTTTCTAATGACACTATCACAGATTTAAAGCAGAAATTGGAATTTAACAACCTTTATTCTGGGGGAACAGGGGTTCCTCTGATCCTTGGGTTGCTTGGTCCTGCAAGAGAAGACTTTTGGCACTTCAATTCCCTTAAGTCACGCCCTTGCTCCTCTTGTTCTTTAAACATATAGGTCAGCATTTGACTGTGTTCCTTTTGTTCTTTTATTATTTGCTCCATAGCTTCCCGTATCTTGGTAACAGACGTCTCAAGATACTCCCAGTATTCAGATTGAGGGATCTCTGGGAGGAATTCATGTGCTCTCTTCTTGATGGGATCATCCTGTGCTTGTTGTTTTTCCATTGATGCTTTGGTGATTGGCTTCTCAACTGAGATATACTCAGTTATTTCGATCCTTACTCCAGCGTCCTTGCAGAGCAGAGAAATCACGCTTCGATAAGCCAACCTGGCCTCTTTAGAATTTTTGTTAGCAATTTTGTAGAGTTCAGCTGAAATCAGCTGATGAACCTGCACTTCCTTTCCCATCATGATGCAATGGATCATCACTGCTCTTTTAACTGTGACTTCAGAACGGTTGCTAGTAGGTAATAGAGAATGCCCAATGAAATCTAGCCATCCTCTGGCGACTGGTTTGAGATCCTCTCTCCTGAGTTGATTTGGGACACCCTTTGTGTTGGTGGTCCACCTGGCTCCAGGGGTACATATGTCCTCTACAATCTTATCCAGGCCCTTGTCTGCTCTCACCATCCTCCTGTTGAAGGAGTCTGGATCATCCTTTAGCTAAGGCAGCTTTAAGATTTCCCTGATCCTGTCAGGGTGGGTATGAACAATCTTTCCTCTGACCACAGTTCGATAGTCATAGAGAGCAGTCCCAGATAGTTTCTGCTTGTCAGTTTGCCACATATTAGCATAGAACTCCTGGACCATGTTCTTTCCCACTTTCGTTTCAGGATTAGCTAGGACTTCCCAGCTCCTGATTCGAATTTGCTCCTGGATCTCCGGGTATTCATCTTCTTTCAGATCGAATCTAACTTTCGGGATCACTGATCTCAGACCCATTATTTTGTTATAATGGTCCGAATGTTCTTTAGATAAGAACTTCCCTTGATTCCAAAGTGGTTTTGGAACGCTCTCTTTCTTGCCTCTTGGAGTGGGTTGTTTTCCTTTGGGGGCCATGATCTTAGTGATCGTGGATAAACACACCAAACTTAGAGGATTTCTTGTCCTCAAGCAAAAGAAAAGAAAGGAGAGGGATAGAAGGAGAGCTAGGTGCAATTGTTGATGGGAGAGGAGGGTTTTCGAAAAAAAGATAAAGATATGATAAAAAGATTTATTTGGAAAAGATAAGATAGAAGATATGATAAGAGAATATATAGTTTAAAATTGAGAGGATATGAAAGATTTTTGAGAAAGATAGATTTAATTTTTGAAAAAGATAAAGTGGAGGTTTTGAAAAAGATATTGATGAGTTGAAAAAGATAGATTTGTAAAAAAAATTTTTTGAAAAGAGTTGGATTGAATTTGCAAAGATGCCTGGTGCTTATGGATTAAAATACATTTGATATTTTTAGTGGTAGGGTTTTAAGAAATTATGAAATTTAGAAATCAAGGTTCTTAACATGTTTATGTAAGAAATCATGAATTGAAGTAGGAACATCAAGGTTAGGATGAAAAATTTTGAATAAAAATGAGTTTTGTCTCCTCCCTGCCATCCTGGCGTTTGAACGCCCAAACACTGCCTGTTTTGGGCGTTCAGCGCCCAATTGCTGCTCTCCTGGGCGTTCAACGCCCAGCTGCTGCCATTACTGGCGTTCAACGCCCAGTGGGTGCCCATTTCTGGCATTGAATGCCCAGATTGTTGCCATTACTGGCGTTCAACGCCCAGTGGATGCCCATTTTGGGCGTTGAACGCCCAAAATACACTTTTACTGGCATTTTCTTACCAGTGAGCTCCTTTTTCTCTGTTTTGTGTGCCGAGGTCTTCTGTAAATGATTCCTCACCTTAGTGTCAGTGAACTTTATATAAACAAATAAAAATAAAAATAAAAATAGGGCAAAACACTTAGAGGATTGTTGCCCCATGGCTGGGTTGCCTCCCAGCAAGCGCTTCTTTATTGTCTTTAGCTGGACCTTGCTGAGCTTTTAATCTAGCTTCAGCCTTGAGCATTCTTGCTCAATGTTGCCTTTAAGATAGTGTTTGATTCTCTGTCCATTGATAATGAACTTCTTATCAGAATCAATATCTTGAAGCTCCACATAACCATATGGTGATACACTTGTAATCACGTATGGTCCCCTCCACCGGGATTTCAGTTTCCCGGGGAATAGCCTGAGTCTAGAGTTAAACAACAGAACCTTCTATCCTGGTTCAAAGATTCTAGATGACAGCTTTCTGTCATGCCACTTTTTTTATTTCTCCTTATAAAGCTTGGCATTTTCGAAAGCTGTGAATCTGAATTTCTCTAGCTCATTTAGCTGGAGCAATCGTTTTTCTCCTGCTAATTTGGCATCAAAGTTTAGGAATCTGGTTGCCCAGTAGGCCTTATGTTCCAGTTCCACGGGCAGGTGACATGCCTTACCATACACGAGTTGGTATGGAGAGGTCCCTATAGGGGTCTTGAATGCTGTCCTGTAAGCCCACAGAGCATCATCCAAGCTCCGTGCCCAATCCTTTCTACGGGTATTTATTGTCCGTTCCAGGATTCTCTTTAATTCTCTGTTAGAGACTTCAGCTTGCCCATTGGTTTGTGGATGATATGGAGTAGCCACCTTGTGGCGAATCCCATACCGAACCATGGCAGAGTAAAGCTGTTTATTGCAGAAGTGAGTGCCCCCATCACTGATGAGTACTCTAGGGACACCAAACCTGCTAAAGATATGTTTCTGGAGGAACTTCAACACTGTTTTAGTATCATTGGTGGGTGTGGCAATGGCCTCAACCCATTTTGATACATAGTCAACTGCTACCAGAATATAAGTGTTTGAGTATGATGGTGGGAAAGGTCCCATGAAGTCAATTCCCCATACGTCAAACAACTCAATTTCCAAGATTCCTTGTTGAGGCATGGCGTAACCATGAGGCAGATTACCAGCTCTTTGGCAACTGTCACAGTTACGTACAAACTCTCGGGAATCTTTATAGAGTGTGGGCCAATAGAAGCCACATTGGAGGACCTTGGTGGCTGTTCGCTCACCTCCAAAATGGCCTCCATATTGAGATCCGTGGCAATGCCACAGGATCCTCTGTGCTTCTTCTCTAGGCACACACCTACGGATAATTCTGTCTGCACATCTCTTAAAGAGTAAGGTTCATCCCACAAGTAGTACTTTGCATCAGTAATTAATTTTTTCTTTTGTACCCTGTTGTACTCCTTGGGTATGAACCTTGCAGCTTTATAGTTTGCAATATCGGCAAACCATGGTGTTTCCTGAATGGCAAAGAAATGCTCATCTGGAAACATCTCAGAGATCTCAAGAAAGGGGAGGGACGTCCCTTCCACTGGCTCTATCCGGGACAGATGATCAGCCACTTGGTTCTCTGTCCCTTTTCTGTCTCTTATTTCTATATCAAACTCTTGCAGAAGCAATACCCATCTGATGAGCCTGGGTTTTGAATCCTGTTTTGTGAGTAGATATTTAAGAGCAGCATGGTCAGTATACACAATCACTTTTGATCCTACTAAGTATGATCTGAACTTGTCAATGGCGTAAACCACTGCAAGTAATTCTTTTTCTGTGGTTGTGTAATTTTTCTGGGCATCATTTAGAACGCGACTGGCATAATAAATGACATGCAAAAGCTTGTCATGCCTCTGTCCCAATACTGCACCAATGGCATGATCACTGGCATCACACATTAGCTCAAATGGTTACGTCCAGTCTGGTGCAGAAATGACTGGTGCTGTGACCATCTTAGCTTTCAGTGTTTCAAACGCCTGCAGGCACTCTGTGTCAAACACAAATGGTGTGTCAGTAGCTAGCAGATTGCTCAGAGGTTTTGCGATTTTTGAAAAATCCTTTATAAACCTCCTATAGAATCCTGCATGCCCCAGAAAGCTTCTGATTGCCTTAACATTGGCAGATGGTGGTAATTTTTCAATTACCTCTATTTTTGCTTGATCCACCTCTATTCCCTTGTTTGAGATTTTATGCCCAAGAACAATTCCTTCAGTCACCATGAAGTGACACTTTTCCCAGTTTAAAACTAGGTTGGTCTCTTGGCATCTTTTCAGAACAAGTTTCAGGTGATCAAGACAGGAGCTGAATGAGTCTCCATATACTGAGAAGTCATCCATGAAGACTTCCAGAAATTTTTCCACCATATCAGAGAAAATAGAGAGCATGCATCTCTGGAAGGTTGCAGGCACATTACATAGCCCAAATGGCATCCTTCTATAAGCAAACACTCCGGATGGACATGTGAATGCTGTTTTCTCTTGATCCTGGGGATCTACTGCAATCTGGTTATAGCCTGAGTAGCCATCTAAAAAGCAGTAATAATCATGACCTGCTAGTCTTTCTAGCATCTGGTCTATGAATGGTAAAGGAAAATGATCCTTTCTGGTGGCTGTATTGAGCCTTCTATAGTCAATACACATGCGCCACCCTGTAACTGTTCTTGTAGGAACCAGTTCATTTTTTTCATTATGAATCACTGTCATGCCTCCCTTTTTTGGGACGACTTGGACAGGGCTCACCCAGGGGCTATCAGAAATAGGATAAATAATCCCAGCCTCTAGTAGTTTGGTGACCTCTTTCTGCACTACTTCTTTCATGGCTGGATTTAGCCGCCTCTGTGGTTGAACCACTGGTTTGGCATTATCCTCCAATAAGATTTTGTGCATGCATCTAGCTGGGCTTATGCCCTTAAGGTCACCTTTGGACCACCCAAGAGCTGTCTTGTGTGTCCTTAGCACTTGAATAAGTGCCTCCTCTTCCTGTGAATTTAAAGCAGAGCTTATGATCACTGGAAAAGTGTCACCTTCTCCCAGAAACGCATATTTCAAGGATGGTGGTAATGGCTTGAGCTCGGGTTTAGGAGGTTTCTCCTCTTCCAGAAGAAATTTCAGAGGCTCTTTCATGTCCTCTGAATCCTCTAAATCAGGCTGAACATCTTTAAAGATGTTTTCCAACTCTGATTCAAGACTCTCAGCCATGTTGATCTCTTCTACCAAAGAGTCAATAAGATCAACTTTCATGCAGTCTTTTGATGTGTCTGGATGCTACATGGCTTTGACAGCGTTCAGCTTGAACTCATCATCATTGACTCTCAGGGTTATTTCCCCCTGTTGGACGTCAATGAGGGATCGTCCAGTTGCTAGGAAGGGTCTTCCTAGAATGAGAGTAGCACTCTTGTGCTCCTCCATTTCCAGCACAACAAAGTCAGTGGGAAAGGCGAATGGCCCAACTCTGACAATCATGTCTTCAATCACGCCTGATGGGTATTTAGTATAACCATCAGCCAGTTGGAGACATATCCGGGTTGGTTTAACTTCTTCAGTTAAGCCAAGCTTTCTGATAGTGGATGCAGGTATTAGGTTGATGCTTGCCCCAAGATCGCATAAAGTTGTCTTGGTGCAATTACCTTCTAATATGCATGGTATCAGAAAACTCCCAGGGTCTTTAAGCTTTTCAGGAAAGCTTTTCAGAATGACTGCACTGCATTCTTCAGTGAGGAGAACTCTTTCTGTTTCTCTCCAATCCTTCTTATGACTCAAGATCTCTTTCATGAACTTGGCATAAGAAGGTATTTTCTCAAGTGCTTCTGCAAATGGAATCTTTATTTCAAGAGTCCTGAGATAATCTGCAAAGCGAGCAAATTGCTTATCCTGCTCCTCTTTCCGGAGTTTTTGAGGATAAGGTATCTTGGCTTTATATTCTTCAACCTTAGTTGCTGCAGGTTTATTGCCTACAGAAGTGGTTGAAGAAGCCTTTTTAGAGGGGTTGTTATCAGCATTTGTGTGTGTCTGATCCCTCACTGGCGATTGAGTGCCAGAGTTAGAAGCTGGAGTGAAACTGGACGCCAGCTCCTTGTCTGCTCCTGGCGTCTGAACGCCAGAACTGTGCCCATTTTGGGCGTTCAGCGCCAGATCTTGCCCATTTTGGGCGTTCAACACCAGATCTTTTGCCCATTTCTGGCGTTGAACACCAGTCCTGCCTTGTTTCTGGCGTTGAACGCCAGTCCTGAGCATGGTCTGGGCGTTCAGCGCCAGCCTTCCACCAATTTTCTGGCGTTTTAGTTCCAGAATTACTTTTCCCTGGGCTCTTACTGTCCTCAGGTGAATTTTGGGTGGTTTGCTCATTTCTTAGCTTTTTGCTGCCTTGAGGTGGGGTATTTAATGTTTTCCCACTTCTTAGTTGAACTGCTTGGCATTCTTCTGCTATTTGCCTTGACAGCTGCTGCTTTGTTTGCTTAAACTGTTCGTCCATATGTATATTAGCCATCCTTGTCTCTTGTAACCTTTCTTTGAATTCGGCTAACTGCTTTGTTAGAAAGTCCAATTGCTGATTGAATTCAGCAGCTTGTTTTACAGGACTGAGTTCAGCAGTTGCTGTCTTAACCTCTTCTTTCATGGAAGAGTCATTGCTTAGGTACAGATGCTGATTCCTGGCAACTGTATCAATGAGCTCTTGAGCTTCTTCAATTGTCTTTCTCATGTGGATAGATCCACCAGCTGAGTAATCAAGAGACATCTGAGCTCCTTCTGCAAGCCCATAATAGAAGATGTCTAACTGAACCCACTCTGAAAACATTTCAGAGGGCATTTTCGTAGCATCTCTCTGTATCTTTCCCAGGCATCATAAAGAGATTCATTATCTCCTTGTTTAAAGCCTTGGATGTCCAGCCTTAGCTGTGTCATCCTTTTTGGAGGGAAATATTGATTCAGAAATTTTTCTGTTAGCTGTTTCCATGTCCTTATGCTGGCCTTAGGTTGGTTATTCAACCACCTCTTAGCTTGATCTTTTACAGCAAATGGAAACAGTAATAGTCTGTAGACATCCTGATCTATTTCTTTATCATGTACTGTGTCAGCAATTTGTAAAAACTGTGCCAGAAACTCTGTAGGTTCTTCCTATGGAAGACCGGAATACTGGCAACTTTGCAGCACCATGATAATGAGCTGAGGATTCAACTCAAAGCAACTGACTCCAATGGAGGGTATGCAGATGCTACTCCCATATGAAGCAGTAGAGGGGTTAGAATATGACCCCAGAGTCCTCTTGGACTGTTCATTTCCGCTTAGGTCCATGATGGAGAAAGGGAGATGATGTAAAATAGAAAAAATATTTTTATTTATTTATTTATTTATTTATTTCGAAAACAAAATAAATCAAAACAAAATAAATAAAAATGAGTGAAAGATTTTCGAAAAAAATTGAGGAGAGAGAAAGTGGTTAGAAGATTTTGAAAAGGATATGATGATTTTTGAAAAAGGTTTTAAATTTTGAAATAAAAATCTGAATTTTAGAAATAGATTTCGAAAATTTGCTTTTAAAATAGAGAGAGAAGATATTTTTGATTTTTAAGAGGAAAGAGAAAAACAATAAGATAGCACAAGATTTAAAATTTTTTTGATCTAATGCTCCTTATTTTCGAAAATTTTGGAGGGAAAAAACCAAGGAACACCAAACTAAAAAATTTTAAGATCAAGACACAAGGAAAACTCAAGAACACTTTGAAGACTCACAAGAACACAAGAACATGAAGGAAGAACACCAAACTTAAAATTTTTAGAAAACCAAAATAAATTTTCGAAAATTTTAAGAAAAATCAACAAGAAAACACCAAACTTAAAGTTTGGCACAGGATTTAATAGAAAAATTATTTTTGAAAAAGGTTTTAATAAGAAAATAAGGATTCTAAAATTTTAACACGACAATAATACGAGACTCTAAACAAAAAGAGAAATTTTTCCTAATCTAAGCAACAAAATAAACCGTTAGTTGTCCAAACACGAACAATCCCCGGCAACGGCGCCAAAAACTTGGAGCACGAATTGTGAATCACACTTTTCACAACTCGTACCACTGACCAGCAAGTGCACTGGGTCGTCCAAGTAATACCTCACGTGAGTAAGGGTCGAATCCCACGGAGATTGTTGGTTTGAAGCAATCTATGGTTATCTTGTAAATCTTAGTCAGGAAGTCAATTATGTTTATCAGTTGAATTGCAAATAAACAAGAGAGCATGGATTAAAGGTTACTTGTTATGCAGTAATGGAGAATATGTTGGAGTTTTGGAGATGCTTTGTCTTCTGAATCTCTGCTTTCCTCTGTCTTCTTGTTCACGCACGCACGTTCTCCTATGGCAAGCTGTGTGTTGGTGGATCACCGTTGTCAATGGCTACCTTCCATCCTTCCAGTGAAAACTACGATCACGCGCTCTGTCACAGCACGGCTAATCACCGGTTGGTTCTCGATCTGGTTGGAATAGAATCCCTTGATTCCTTTGCGTTTGTCACTAACGCCCAGCCTTCAGGAGTTTGAAGCTCGTCACAGTCATTCAATCCTTGAATCCTACTCGGAATACCACAGACAAGGTTTAGACTTTCCGGATTCTCATGAATGCCGCCATCAATTCTAGCTTATACCACGAAGATTCTGATTAAGAGATCTAAGAGATACTCATTCAATCTGATATAGAACGGAGGTGGTTGTCAGGCACACGTTCATGGGTTGAGAATGGTGATGAGTGTCATGGATCATCACCTTCATCACAGTTAAGCGCGAATGAACATCTTAGATAGGAACAAGTGTGTTTGAATAGAAAACAGAAATACTTGCATTAATTCATCGAGACACAGCAGAGCTCCTCACCCCCAACAATGGAGTTTAGAGACTCATGCCGTCAAAGGGTACAAAGTTCAGATCTAAAATGTCATGAGATGCAAAATAAGTCTCTAAAAGTTGTTTAAATACTAAACTAGTAGCCTAGGTTTACAAAAAAAATGAGTAAACTATGATGGATGATGCAGAGATCCACTTCTGGGGCCCATTTGGTGTGTGCTAGGGCTGAGATTTAAGCAATTCACGTGCAGAGGCCATTTGTGGAGTTGAACGCCAGTTTTTGTGCCAGTTTGGGCGTTCAACTCCAGCTTTTGATCCTTTTCTGGCGCTGGACGCCAGAATTGGGCAGAGAACTGGCATTGAACGCCAGTTTACGTCGTCTATCCTTGTGCAAAGTATGGACTATTATATATTGCTGGAAAGCCCTGGATGCCTACTTTCCAACGCAATTAGAAGCATGCCATTTCGAGTTCTGTAGCTCCAGAAAATTCACTTTGAGTGCAGGGAGGTCAGAATCCAACAGCATCAGCAGTCCTTTTTCAGCCTGAATCAGATTTTTGCTCAGCTCCTTCAATTTCATCCAGAAAAATACCTGAAATTACAGAAAAGTACACAACTCATAGTAAAGTCCAGAAATATGAATTTTTCCTAAAAACTAATGGAAATAAACTAAAAACTAACTAAAACATACTAAAAACTATATGAAATTAACCCCAAAAAGTGTATAAAATATCCGCTCATCAATAAGCTGACCTCACCCAAAATAAGATAAGATAACTAACTTATCTTATCAGAAAGGTCAGCCCATACTACTATAAATACACTGGAGCACCCAGGTATAACTCATACTCCGATTCTACTAAAAACCTGTTTAATACCCATGCGAACTTAAGCATCAGAGTCTCTTGCAGGTACCCCCCACCCTCCGGTGACCAATGATCAGTAGTACAGCCAGTCCAACAAGTCAGACACGACAGCTCCGGCTGCCACCCACCAGCCGGACACGTCATCTCCGACCAGTACAGAAGATCTCGTCCGAGATCGACCTACAGTTTCAGGTAACCCTCGGAACACTTTCTATTCATACCCTGGGTCGAGTTATCCGACCTGGGATGATGGGTGACAAAACGACCGACCTCTTCAGGTTAGACTATCCGACCTCTTCCTAAAAGAGGTCGGCCTAATCGACGGGAAAGCCCAAGAAAGGGCCCAACCTAAGGAGTACGACCCAAATCTACAAGCTGTCCAAGCCTATAGAGATAAGGGCGGTTTCTTTGAAGATAAGCTGGCCTCAACTCAAAGATAAAGATAAGATAAGATAGCTAACTTATCTTATCTAGAAAGTCACTCTAGAACCACTATAAATACACTGGAGCACCCAAGTATAACTCATACTCTGATTCTACAATAAACCTACTTAATACCCGTGCTAACTTAAGCATCGGAGTCTCTTGCAGGTACCCCCTACCCTCCGGTGACCAAGGATCAGAAGCGAAGCCAGTCCAACAAGTCAGACACAATAGCTCCGTCCACCACCAGCCAGCCGGACACGTCATCTCTGACCAGTACAGAAGATCTCATCCGAGATCGGCTTACAGTTTCAGGTAACCCTCAGAACATTGGCGCCATTGCCAGGGAACCTGGAAGTCATCCCATCATTATGGCGGACGACCATGACAACGACCATGATTCAGATCTAGAGGACAGAACGCCGCATAAAAACGCGGACGCTACACCAAAAGATACTCCGGAATCTAACGGAGACAAAAACTCATCACATCCGGGAGTAATAGAAGCGCTTCAAAATCGTCTAAAGAAACTTGAAAAAGAAAGCCAGTATCAACGAGAAGTTGGTAAGGATCTACAAAGAGAGGTAAAGAGACGTCGAGAGCTAGAAGATAAAATCCTACAACGCGAAGCCGATCTCAAAGCAAAGGCTACCCGGACCACCCCTGAGGACAATTTACGCAAAGATCAAGATCCATTCACTACTGTTATCATGAAAACCAAAATTCCTAAGGACTTCAAACTCCTGGATATGACTCTGTATGATGGCACTACAGATTCCAACCATCACCTTAGCAACTTTAGAAGCAGAAGGTACCTCACCGACGCCTCGAACGTTGTTCGCTGCAAAGCTTTTCCAACGACCCTCACGAAGACAGCAATTAGATGGTTCGACAACTTACCTCCTAAGTCCATCTCAAGCTTTGATGATCTAGCCAAAAAATTCCTAGCCAGATTCTCTATCCAAAAAGACAAGGCCAAGCACGCCCCCAGTCTACTAGGAATCAGGCAAGGAGATCGGAAAAGTCTTCGCAACTACATGGAGAGATTCAACAAAACATGCCTAGACATACAAAGCTTGCCAACAGAGGCCGCCATCATGGGCCTCATCAATGGCCTACGAGAGGGACCTTTCAGCCAATCTATATCGAAGAAATATCCCACATCTCTAGATGAGGTACAAGAGCGAGCGAAAAAATATATCAACATGGAAGAAAACTCTCGGTTGGGAGAAACCTCAAAATTCGGATTCTCCTATCGAGACAAAGATAAAGAATCCAAAAAGAAGGACGATCGACAATGGGAGAAAATTAAAAAATATCATAATTACACCCCTCTTAGGGTATCCCTGGTAGATGTCTACAAAGAAGTCTGCCATACGGAAAAGATACCCCCAGCTCGACCACTCAAAGGTAAAAGAGGAGGAGGAAATCGGAACGAATATTGTGAATATCACTGAGTCCGAGGGCATTCCACCAACGAATGCTTCGACTTAAAAAACATCATAGAAAAGTTAATAAGAGAAGGAAAACTAGATCGGTTTCTGGCCACCCGAGATGATGATCAAAGAAAGAGAAAAAGGGATGAAGATGTCGGACGAATCGAACGATCACCTCGTACGCCAGAAAGACATGTCCATATGATACACGGAGGATTTACAGGAGGAGGAATCTCCAAATCATCCCGCAAAAGATATCTCAAAGAAGTATATCATGTTGAAGGAAAGAAGGAAGCTCCCGACATCCCTGCAATCACATTCACCAAAGAAGATGCATCCGGTAACATCTCAGGACACGACGATCCCATGGTCATCACCATCATACTGGATAACGCCAATCTCCACCGTACATTAATAGACCAAGGGAGCTCTGCCGACATCTTATTCAAAACTGCCTTCGACAAGCTCGGCTTAGAAGAAAAGGAGCTTAGAGCATACCCTAACAGCCTGTTCAGACTGGGAGATACCCCAGTACAACCGCTGGGATATGTGTCACTACATACAACCTTCGGAAAAGGAAACCAATCAAGAACACTCAAGATAGACTACATCATGGTCGACGTAAGTTCAGCCTACAATGCCCTAATAGGTCGGACAACACTAAATCAACTCGGCGCAATAGTCTCAACTCCACATCTATGCATGAAATTCCCAACTACAGAAGGGATAGCTACAATAAAAGCAGATCAAAAGATGGCACGCCGCTATTATAACGAAAGTCTAAACCTCAGAGTCAGAGGAGAAGAGTTCCATACAATTGAGCTCGGTGGAGTTCAGAGACATGAAGAACTCCGTCCAATACCCGAAGGAGAAATAGAGAAAGTTAAGATCGGGGATACCTCGGACAAAACAACTAATATTGGCACGATCCTGAAGGGAGACGCAAAAGAATTACTAGTATAGTGCTTACGAGATAATGTCGATCTCTTCGCATGGAAAATTGCAGACATGCCAGGCATAGACCCCAAGCTAATGAGTCACAAGTTGGCGGTCTATCCAGGATCTCGGCCGGTACAGCAGAGACAAAGAAAACTTGGGCCAGAACGATCCCAAGCTGTGGAAGAATAGGTACAAGCACTACTAGAGGCAGGATTCATAAGAGAAGTCAAGTACCCACTATGGCTAGCTAACGTCGTCTTGGTGAAAAATTAAATGGGAAATGGCGAATGTGCACTGACTACACCGACCTCAACAAAGCCTGCCCAAAAGATCCTTACCCACTCCCAAGTATCGACGCTCTGGTAGATGCTTCATCCAGATATAGATACCTCTCGTTTATGGATGCATATTTCGGATACAACCAAATCCCCATGTATCCACCAGATCAAGAAAAGACCTCGTTTTTGACGCCAAAATCAAATTACTGCTACATTGTAATGCCTTTCGGTCTCAAGAATGCGGGAGCTACGTATCAAAGGCTAATGAATAAAGTCTTTTCAGATCATATCGGAAAAATCATGGAAGTCTACGTGGATGACATGTTAATAAAGACACAAAGTGAAGAGACATTATTGTCCGACCTGGCCCAAGTGTTCGACACTATAAGGAAGCATGACATGCGCCTCAATCCCGCAAAATGCACTTTTACAGTAGAAGCAGGCAAGTTCTTGGGTTTTATGCTCACAGAAAGAGAAATTGAGGCAAATCCGGATAAATGCCAGGCCATACTCAACATGAAGAGCCCAACTTGTGTCAAAGAAGTACAACAACTCAACGGGAGGTTGGCAGCCCTGTCCAGGTTCCTAGCGGGATCAGCGATAAGATCCCTTCCTTTCTATGCCACTCTAAGGAATGGAAAGAACTTCGAATGGACAATGGAATGCGAGCAAGCCTTCCAGGATTTCAAAAGTTTCTTGGGACGACCACCTATCCTAACTCGACCACAGAAGGAAGAACCACTCGTATTGTACCTTGCGGTAGAAAGTCGGGCAGTAGCCTCAGCACTAGTTCGAGAGGACGACAAAGGGCAACAACCTGTATACTTCATTAGTAAAGCGCTGCAGGGATCCGAGCTAAACTACCAAAAAATAGAAAAGTTTTCCTATGCTCTCATACTGACATCTCGACGACTATGCCCGTACTTCCAGGCTCACACCATTAAGGTCCGGACCGACAGCCCATAAAAGGGATACTGCAGAAGACAGATCTAGCAGGCAGAATTTTACAATGGGCAGTCGAGTTATCCGAGTTCGACCTCCAATATGAAGCTCGGACAGCCATCAAATCACAATACTTGGCCAACTTCATTGCAGAATTCACAGATACCTTGGAAACCCCCACATAATGGAATCTCTACGTGGACGGGTCTTCAAATAAGACTGGAAGCGGCGCAAGTGTGATAATAGAAAGCAACCAAAGAACCCAAGTTGAGCTTTCCCTCAAATTTGGGTTCCCGGCCTCAAACAACCAGGCAGAATATGAAGCGTTACTAGCTGGTTTGAAGCTTGCCAAGGAGGTTGGAGCTCAAAAACTCAACATCTTCAGCGACTCACAAATAGTCACCTCACAGATAACAGGGAGCTACCAAGCCAAAGATCCCACCATGAAAAATTATTTGGATAAAACTAAGGAACAGCTCGGACAACTCGGGGAATATAAGATCTGCCACATACCCCGCGAATAAAATGCCTGAGCTGATGCACTCTCAAAGCTAGCCAGCACCAAACCAGGGGATGACAATAGAAGCCTCATCCAGGAAATGCTACAGAACCCATCAATCTCGGAAGCGGAAAAAGTCCTAGCTATAACAAGTCAGGATCAAGGATGGATGACCCCCATAATTAATTACTTCAAAAAAGAAACACTCCCCACAAATGAGAAGGAAGCAAAGAGGTTAAAACGGGAGGCTCAGTACTACACTATTATAAACAACACCCTATACAAAAGAGAGATTTCAATATCATTGTTAAAATATGTGCCGACCTCTAACACAAGGGAAGTTTTAGAGGAAGTACACAACGGCATTTGTGGCAATCATCTTGGGGCACAAGCTCTCACCAAAAAGGTACTTCAGGCGGGATTTTACTGGCCAACTCTACAAAAAGAAGCTACAGAATTTGTAAAGACATGTCCCCCATGCCAGAAACATGCCAACTTTCACATCGCCCCGCTAGAAGAGCTCATCAGCGTAAATTCGCCTTGGCCATTTGCAAAATGGGGACTCGATCTTCTCGGACCCTTTTCCCAGGGATCAGGACAAGTCAAATTCCTCATAGTCGGAGTAGACTATTTCACAAAGTGGATTGAGGCAGAGCCCCTAGCCAATGCCATTACTCAAAGAAGTCGGAAATTCCTATATAGGAATATTATCACGAGGTTAGGGGTTCCATACTCCATCACCACAGACAATGGCACTCAATTTACAGATGCAGGCTTCAGGAAATTAGTAGCCGACTTGATCATAAAGCACCAGTTCACCTCCGTCGAACATCCTCAAGCCAATGGGCAAGCTGAAGCTGCCAACAAAGTCATATTGGCTGGGTTGAAACGGAGACTGCAAGATAGGAAGGGAGCTTGGGCTGAAGAACTATGACAGGTCCTATGAGCATATCGAACTACGCCACATTCCACCACAAACGAATCACTGTTTCGATTAGCGTACGGAGTGGAGGCAATAATCCCAGTAGAGGTCGAGGAAGGGTCGCCTAGAGTAGTCCACTACAATGAAGAAGCCAACTCTTAACTTCAAAGAGAAGAACTCGACCTACTTCCGAAAATCCAAGAAAGGGCTCGGATCAGGGAAGAAGCCCTAAAGCGCCGAATGGCTTCAAGATATAATCAAAAGGTAGTGCCAAAAGGTTTTGCGGAAGGACTACTACAGACTGTTCGAACTCGATGGACGAGAGCTTCCCAGATCGTGGCATGCCTGCAACCTAAGAAGGTACTATAGCTAGAGAAGGTAAAAGATCTCATCATAGGATGCACTTTTTTTCCTGAAAAGCTTTTTTAATGAGGCACCAAGTTGAGATCCAGATATTATCCGACTTAAAAGGATGAAAAACTCAAACATGTATATATTTGCACTTTCTTTTGAATAAAATATATTTTAGATATTCTACAAATTCTCAAGAGGCATTAATCTGAAGCATTCATCGTCCGATTATAAAGCAACAGATCGGCAGAAAGTGAAAAACAGAATCACTGCACGATCACGATAAAAGACCAATAAAGTTGAAAACGCGATTCATCTAAAGGTCGACCAAAGAAAGATAGAAACCACCTTCTACAAATCGTCAAAGATGAACACAGAATAATGCAAGAAGTTATCGAAAGTGATCCGAAAAAAGAACCTGAAGAGGTCTTATGGATTGCTAAATAATAACTTAAAGACTGGCTGACGTTGAGAAGTTGGACCAAGTCAACCCAAGTTATCAGTAAAACCCTGGAAAGAGGTCTGGCCAACCCTATAAAAGAGGAATTGCTATAACTTAAAAGAGATCGACGTGACGAAGTCGGTCTCCTACAAAAAGCAAGTTATTAAAGTAATCCTTGAAAGAGACCTGACAAAGGTCCAAGAAAGAAGATTACAAAAAATAACTTAGAAGAGGACGACGTAAAGAAGTCGACCTCCTACAAAAAGCAAGTTATAAAAGTAATCCCTGAAAGAGACCTAACAAAGGTCCAAGAAAGAGGATTACAAAAAATAACTTAGAAGAGGACGACGTAAAGAAGTCGACCTCCTACAAACAACAATTTATAAAAGTAATCCCTGAAAGAGACCTGACAAAGGTCCAAGAAAGAAGATTACAAAAAATAACTTAGAAGAGGACGACGTAAAGAAGTCGACCTCCTACAAACAACAAGTTATAAAAGTAATCCCTAAAAGAGACCTGACAAAGGTCCAAGAAAGAGGATTACAAAATAACTCGGAAAAGAACGACGTAAAGAAGTCAACCTCCTACAAACAACAAGTTATAAAAGTAATCCCTGAAAGAGACCTGACAAAGGTCCAAGAAAGAGGATTACAAAATAACTCGGAAAAGAACGACGCAAAGAAGTCGGTGTCCCATAAATAAGTTATAAAAGTAGTCCCTGAAAGAGACCTGACAAGGATCCAAGAAAGAGGATTACAAAAATAACTAGAAAGCGGACCAACGTGAAGAAATCGGTTACGGAGTGCTAGAAATAAATACAAGTAAAAGTGAGAAAATCGAAATACAAGTTGGACCCACATATCCACAACCTTAAAGGATTCAAGCTACAAGCAAATAAGTACAAGGCAATCCAAAGAGGCCGAGCAGCAAGGCTCTAACACTCTCAAAACCCAAAAAGGTGTCAAGACAAGTGCAAACAAGCATAATATAAAATAACAAGCTTCAGGGTCAGGCCCAAAAAGCTTGAAAGCTACTTGTTGTTTTTTCAAAATTAAAAGTTGCTAAACAAGCAACCAAAAGGAGTATCAACAGTCAGCATAATATTCAAGACTACAAAATAAAGAGTTTAAAAGCCCACAAGTCGGGCTATCCACACAAATATCCAAGAAAATTCAGCTAAGACTAGAAGACTTCTCGGCAGCATCAGTCTGAGGTGAAGGAGGGCGAGCCTGAAGAGGCACTGCATCCACCGTACCATCGTCCCTATTCAGAATTTGACAATCGCGATCTAACTCCGGACGAACGATCCCAGCGGGAGGAGCTATAGAAGTCAACACTTTAGCACCAGGCACAGGGGGAGACCCGACGTCATCATCATCCTGGTCGTCCGGGACAATCTTACCATCCCTTACAACGTTGTCCAAGATGAAGAGAGTAAGGTCAACCTCAGGAGCAAGAACTTGAACCTGCTCCTTTAAATTATCATAAGCAGCATTTACGCTTCCGACAAGATGACCTTCGAGCTCGGAGTAGTCAACTCGGGCAGACTCCAACTCCTCCCTCAGATGTATTACTTCCCGATAAGATGTGACGTAACTGTCCTTATGCCTCAAAGTAGTGTCCTCGGCCAACCTCACAGAGGCCGCCAGGGCAAGAGAGCTAGCCTTCTCGTTCTCCAGATCCTTCTCCAGTTTGGCTACTTTCACCTCAAGCTCCTCCTTCAAGCCCTTCATCTTATCAAACTCTTGTTTGGCCTCCTCCATGAAGGCTTTGGTGGCATGAAGAGGAAGATTTTGAGCAGTCCGATACAGGGCAGCCCCCATATAGGCCATCTTGATGCTACTCCGAGTTATGAAGTCCAAATGGTGAAGGAGAGAGGCATCATCAGTAGGGACGACACCATAAGGACCGATCTGCTGGTCAACAAACTCCACCGCATCAAAGTCAGGAGCGTCAAGGTTAAAAGGCTCAATTGTTTTTTATTTTTTGTTGGGAGGAGCACCAGAAGTAGCAACAGAAGCCTGTGGAGGGTCAGCCAGATGAACTCGAGGAGTGGAGATCACCTTCTTCGGCCCAGGAGAACTCGGCACGGGCGGCTTCATTGGAACTTGAGAAGATCCCTCTCCTGCCACCTTGGCCGAGATATTTTGAGCAGCAGCAGCCTTCTTTGCCTTTTTGTAGGCCTTCATAGAATCATTGTTTTTTGACATCTCTGAAAATACAGAATCAACCATAGTGATGAGTTACAATCCAGAAGAAGCAAAACTAAGAAACAAGGGACGCTCCCCCTCGACCGAAGTAGGAAAACAAACCCTCTCATCAGAGTCAGGCACTACAAGCTCATAATCCCTCTTCCGGGCGCTGCTACCACAAATCCTATGACGTTTCCTCAGCTCTACACAAAAATCAGTGTCCACCACAGAGACACACATCAAGACAAGGGAGTCCAACCAATCAGACATCCCCTTGGAAACTTTAGAAGACATCTCTACAATGTTATTGCGAGAAGACATGAGGCCAACTAATCCTACAATAAGAAAAGAAGATGGGATTACTAAAAAACATCTCGGACGAGGGGTAAAATAACTCGACTAATATACAGAAGAACAAACAGATAAGAAAAACCCCAAGACTCAAACCAAAGTTCTGGGGCATCCTTTGGAGGCAGTAACAAAGCAAGGTTTCAGGAAAAATCCACAGTTTACGTCCCGGCATCTCTCAAATAAGAAAAGACTCCAAATAACGGACATTTCGGAAAAGAAAGTCAGAACACAAAAAGTCACTATCTTTTTACAGTCTATCAGCAAAAAGCATCACCAAACATCAAAAAATGCCAAGCGAAAATCGTCAAAGGCGCAACCTTTTCTCAAAATCAAACAAAAACTAAAACAAATATCGCAGCATACAGGGAAAGCTATCAACAGGGCAAAAAATCAAGGAGCAATCTTCGATTAAGTGAGTAAAGATACAGTTTTTCTGGGTATCAGACAGAAGCGACAGTAGAACATGCAAAGCCCTATAAGCATCAAACAACAGGAAAGGCGAAAAGGTTCATGCAAAGGACGAAGAAACTCTCAGAACACACATTACAACAGCAAGCAGGTGCGACAAAAAAAGAAGGATCCAAACTTTCTCTAAGCAAAATCAAAACTTCACCACAAAACTAAAGACAAAGCAACAAAGACGAGAAGAAATTACAAATGGAACCAACATGGAAAAAAGTAGAGCCTCAGAAGGGTTGCAAATGGAAAGACGGAATTGCCGGATCACTAAATGACGCCACAAAGGCAAAATGTAGGCGAAAAGCAGAAGGTGAGAGAACGAAGGGAGAAGTTACAAAGAAAGATGAAGGAGAGAAACCGTTTTCTGAGTGCAGAAATTCAAAATAAAGCCAAAGGAAACGGGGCAATTAATACCAATTAATGAAGGTATTAAACCCTCGCACGTTCCCAAGAACAAAGCGCTAATATAAAAGCGCGAGCTTCAGAAGAAAAACGTTCCACATTCAAAAAGGTTCTACAAAGGAAGGAATCGACTAAATGCTTGAGTTCGGCTTTACTAGAGAGAAAGGACCGAAGTCAAGGACTCGACCTCAAAAAAGAAGACCGAGCTCAAGCAGGGGCACTGTTCATACCTTGGGTCGAGTTATCCAACCTGGGATGATGGGCGACAAAACGACCGACCTCTTCAGGTCAGACTATCCGACCTCTTCCTAAAAGAGGTCGGCCAAATCGACGGAAAAGCCCAAGAAAGGGCCCAACCCAAGGAATACGACCCAAATCCACAGGCCATCCAAGCCTATAGAGATAAGGGCGGTTCCCTTGTAGATAAGCTGACCTCAACTCAAAGATAAAGATAAGATAAGATAACTAACTTATCTTATCTAGAAAGGTCACTCTACAACCACTATAAATACACTGGAGCACCCAGGTATAACTCATACTCTGATTCTACAATAAACCTGCTTAATACCCGTGCTAACTTAAGCATCGGAGTCTTTTGCAGGTACCCCCCACCCTCTGGTGACCAAGGATCAGAAGCGAAGCCAGTCCAACAAGTCGGACACAATAGCTCCGGCCGCCACAGACAGCCGGACACGTTATTTCCGACCAGTACAGAAGATCTCATCCGAGATCGGCCTACAGTTTCAGGTAACCCTCGGAACACTTTCCCATCATGATCTTTGGTCTTTTTATTTTAAGCATGAGGACATGCTTGGTTTAAGTGTGGGGAGATTTGATAAACCCCAATTTTGTGGTTTATCTTGTGCTTATTTTGGGGGATTTTATCAATATTTCTCACACTTATTCGCAAGAAGTGCATGGTTTTGTGTTCACTTCCCACTTATCTTGTGCCATATTTTAATCCTCTTCTATTGCCATTCGATGCCGTGATGTATTTGTTGAGTAATTTCAGGAATTATAGGGTAGGAATGACTTAGAAGAGAGGGAAAAAGCATGTACAAAGAGGGAGGAACATGAAGAATTGAAATCTTGGGAAAAGTAGCATCGGCGCTCCCGCGCACTCCACGCGGACGCGTGGATGGGATTGGCTGGAAGCGGCGCGCAAGGATGGACGCATCCGCGCAGATCAGAAGATTCCTATCGACGCGCACGTGCACTTGGCACGCACGCGTGGGAAGCTGCACGTGACCTCATTAAAGGAAATCGTGCCTGGCGATTTTCGAGGCTCATCAGGCCCAATTTCAAGGAGTTTCTGCATGGAAAAGACCCAAGGATGCTAGGGGGAAAGTGGGGATCAATCATTTTTACACTAAAACATAATTTTAGCTTTTTTTTGGTTGTTTGGTTATTCTAGAGAGAGAAACCCTTGTTCCTCTCTAGATCTAGTTTTAATTTGATCTTTCCTTGTTGATTTATGAATTGGATCTTGTTAATTACTAGTTTTAATTATTCAATTTGAATTCCTTGTTACAATTTTGCTTATATCTAGTGATAGTTTTATGAATTCTTGTCAATTGTCATTTTATACCCATTTCATGAATGTTGTGAATCTTGACTTGTTGATGTTACATTGATGATTTCTATGTTTAATCTTGTTGTTTGGATGATTGTATGTTAATAATTGTTAGTGGGTACTTGTAGATTTTAATTTAATTGCTATTTTAAACATGTCTTTTGTTAATGCTTACCAAGTGTTCGATGAATTGTTTACTTTGATTATGGAGTAGTCTTCTTTACTCTTAGCCTAGGTTAAGGGAATTGGATAAACTTGAGTCATTGGGTCTAATGGATTTGATGATTTGGGAGCCCTTGGTGGTCAATTTGATACTCATTGACACCAACCCACTACTAATCCAATTAGTAGGTAGGTTGGGACTTATGGGTTGATGTGATCAAAGCCATTTGACATACTTCAAGTCTAGGAGTAGATATCACGTACTTAAGACTTTGAGGGTAGACTTAATGAGCTTGGTTCCTCATAATTGTCAAGATACGGTTGTTAGACAAGGATCGTGACCCCAATTCCCATGCCTAGCCAAGAGTTGCTTTTATTATTCATATTTGAAAACCAATTTTCCCAAATTATTTGCTTTAGTTACAGTTACTTGCTTGATTTATAATAGAATTAAGTGGAATGTTGCTTGTTCATTGGAATTGCTCATGTTTTGCTTAGATAGTTGAATTAGTTTGTTGCAATTTAAGATTACTTGCTTGTTAGGATTCCCATTTATTTTCATGCTCATAACTCACAACCCCGGATTTCTAACCAATGTTGAAGCACATGTTTGCCCATTCCTTGTGAGACGACCCGAGGTTTGAATACTTCGGTTAATTCTATTGGGGTTGAACTTGTGACAACCAAATCCCTCTCTAAATTTGACCCCCGAGGATTGTTGTTGGTAGAGCTATACTTGCAACGTGGTTTTATTGGAGAAAATCTTTACCAATACACCCTTGGGAGCCTGTCAATGTGCTCAAGGTGACTCAAGTGGTCTACCACTAGATTCTGGTTACCACTCATATCCTTAATTTCTAAATCAAATTCTTGCAGCAGCAGTATCTAACGTATTAGCCTTGGTTTGGACTCCTTTTTTGCTAGTAAATATTTTAGAGCTACGTCGTTTGAGTACACTACTACCTTAGTACCAAGTAAATAGGCTCAGAATTTATCCAGAGCAAAAACAATAGCAAGAAGCTCTTTTTCAGTAGTAGTGTAATTAGATTGAGCAGCATCTAAAGTTTTAGATGCATAAGTGATTACAAAAGGGTCCTTACCTTCGCGCTGAGCCAGCGCTGCTCCTACTGCACGGTTGGAAACATCACATAATTTCAAATGGTTGGCTCCAGTCTGGTCCTCTCACAATTGGAGCTTGAGTCAGGGCAAATGCCTACATACAATCCTCACTGAACTCGAACTCAATTTCCTTCTGTAGCAGTCTGGATAAAGGCAATGCTACCTTACTGAAGTCCTTAAAAAATCTCCTGTAAAAACCTGCATGGCCAAGGAACGAACGGACTTCCCTCACGGAGGAGGGGTAAAGTAAACTGGAAATAACATCTACCTTTGCTGGATCTACAGAAATGCCAGTGTTAGACACAACGTGTCCTAGTACAATTCCTTGTTTTACCATAAAGTGACATTTTTCAAAATTTAATACAAGGTTTGTACTAATGCATCTGTCTAACACTCTAGATAAACTATCTAAGCAAAGGCTAAATGAATCATAATATATGCTAAAATCATCCATAAAAATCTCCATACAGTTCTCAATAAGGTCAGAGAAAAGACTCATCATGCATCTTGAAAAGTGGCTGGTGCATTGCATAAGCCAAAGGGCATTCTCTTATAAGCATAAGTCCCAAAAAGACATGTAAAAGTAGTCTTTTTCTGATCTTCAGGAGCTATATGAATTTGAAAGTAGCCTGTATAACCATCTAAAAAGTAATAATGGGATTTACCTGACAGGCGATCAAGCATCTGATCAATGAATGGCAAGGGATAATGATCCTTGTGAGTGGCTTGGTTGAGACGCCTATAGTCAATGCAAACTCTCCATGAATTCTGCACTCTAGTTGTCAAGAGCTCTCCATGCCCATTTCTTATCATTGTGACTCCAGACTTCTTGGGCACCACTTGTACTGGACTGACCCATTCACTATCTGAGATGGGGTAGATGATATCTGCTTCAAGTAGCCTAGTCACTTCTTTCTTGACAACTTCTAAGATGGTGGGATTCAATCTTCTTTGAGGTTGACGGACAGGCTTCGCTCCCTCTTCTAAGAATATTCTGTGCTCACAAACTTGAGGGCTGATGCCTACTATATCCGACAAGCTCCATCCAATTGCTTTCTTGTGTTTTCTCAGCACACTGAGTAGCTGTTCTTCCTGTTGAGAAGTGAGTTCCCTGGCAATGATAACTGGGAACTTCTGCTTGTCCTCAAGGTAAGCATACTTGAGGTGTGGAGGAAGGGGCTTTAATTCTAATTTCTGCTCATAGCTAGGCTCTGGATCATCCAGGGCTGGTGATAATGGTAAAGTCTTCTCACTGTTTTCAGAAAGTGTTCCCACACTTGGACCTTGCTCCATGTACTTCTCTTCTAATTCTTCCTGGTGAACTTCAGCTACAGTTTCATCAATAATGTCACATTGAAAGATAGAATGATCTTCCGGAGGATGCTTCATAGCTTCATTTAAACTGAAACTCACTGTTCTGCCATCTATGTCAAAGGAGTAAGTTCCTGAGAATGTATCAATCTTGAACTTTGAAGTCTTTAGGAATGGTCTTCCAAGCAGGATTGATGATGGTCTTCCTGAGTCATTAGGGGGAATTTCTAGGATATAGAAGTCAATGGGAAATGTGAGCCCCTTAATCCTCACTAATACATCTTCAGCAATTCCAACTACTGTAATAATGCTTTTATCTGCTAACACAAAACGAGCTGCCGACCTTTTTAAGGGAGGGAGCCTCAAAGTATCATATATGGACAAAGGAATTATACTAACACACGCTCCTAAATCACACATACAGTCAGAAAATATCACACCTCCAATGGTACAGTTAACCATGCATGGACCTGGATCACTACATTTTTCAGGTATACCTCCCATTAAAGCAGATATTGAACTACCTAAAGGAATAGTTTCTAGTTCATTAATTTTATCTTTATGTAGGAGTAAATCCTTTAGAAACTTTCCGTATTTAGGTACCTGTTGAATAATATCAAAAAGGGGAACATTTACCTCAACCTTTTTGAATATTTCTACCATTTTGGGATCAAGTTCCATCTGCTTTCTGGGCTTCCTTGCAAGTTGTGGAAATGGGATAGGATGGGCGCTCCTTGTAGCTTCAACATCCTTTGGTGCTTCATTCTGTGGTTGAGCTTCCTCTTCTTCAACTATGTCTTGTACGTCCTCTTCTTCTTCAGCATCTTCCACATCCACCACATCTTCTACTGGGGCGTGTTCTGGTGGACTTGGCTCCTCATGGTTCCTCTCCTGCAATGTGGTTCTGGACCTCAAAGTGATGGCATTGATACCGCCCTTGGGATTAGGTAAAGGTTGAGAAGGAATTTCACTGGAGCTTGAAGGTTGATGTGTGGAGTTAAGTGATGAATCCATCTAGGAGACGAGAGCTTGTAAGGTGGCAGTCAGACCATTCAAAGAAAAGTTCAGCTGTGCCTACATGTCTTGTTGTACCTGCGCAAGAGAATGGAGCATCTCGTCACTTGATGAGAAATTGGAAATAGTAGTCTGAGGAACCTGTTGTTGGTTGTGTTGGGGTCCTTGGGACTGTCTTAGGTGAGGTGCTCTGTAAGGTTGGTTCTGATTCTGCTGTCCGTTGTTGTTATTGTTATTCCACCTCTGGTTTCCATTATTGTCTCTGCCTCCTCTGTTAAAGTTATCCCTCCACCCATGGTTAGAATTATCTCTCCAACCTTAGTTGGAGTTATCCTGCCATCCATGGTTATAGTTGCCACCTTGGTTGTAGTTGCCACCTTGTTGATTGTAACCTTGATTCGAGCGATCATAGAAGTTGTGAGTGGCTGCCACAGTGTTGTCTTCCTGTTGGAGCTGTGGACATTCATCAGTATAATGACTATAATCAGCACAGATCCCGCATACTCTTTGTGGAACCAACTGTTGGTTTTGTTGTGGTGGGAGAGGCTGAGCTTGTTGTTGATTTAACTCCATCTGCTTCAGTAGATTGGTCATTTCACATATACTCTGTGTGAGAGTAGTAGTTTCAATGCTAGAAGAAACTTCAGCAACAGCCTTAGGATGGTTGCACCTCTGTCTATGATTCCTAGTGGACTCGGCTAAGTCGCTGATCAGCTGCCATGCTTCATCTGCCGTTTTGTACTTTTTCAAAGAACCATTACTAGCACCTTCCAGTGTAGTCTTATCCTAGGGGTTCATGCCTTGAGTGAAGTAGCTGACCAATACTAGTTTATCAATCATGTGATGGGGACATGCGTCCAGGAGATTGTTGAAGCGCTCCCAATATTCGTAGAGAGTCTCGGATTCGCCTTGAATAATCATTGAAATCTCTTTCTGCAATCTATCAGTAACTTCAGCTGGAAAGTATTTTTTCAAAAATTCTCTTCTAAGCATATCCCAGTTAGTAACGGTCGCTTCAGGTTGAGTGTAGTACCATTCCCTCGCCTTTCCCTAAAGAGAAAACGGGAAAGCGATTAACAAAATAGAAGTTTCATTTGCACCATGACGCCTAACAGTAGAACAGGCTGTCTGGAAATCCCTAAGGTGCTTGATAGGCTCTTGAGCAAGTAAGCCATGAAACTTGGGTATCAAGTTGATTAGTGCAGTCTTCAGTTCAAAATTGATGAGATATTTTGGTGGAAAAATAAATTTCTCCCAAAACACACAAATCTAACTGGCAAGTGCACCAGGTCGCATCAAGTAATAAAAACTCACGGGAGTGAGGTCGATCCCACAGGGATTGAAGGATTGAGCAATTTTAGTTTGGTGGTTGATTTATTCAAGCGAATCAAGATTTGGTTGGGTGATTTGTGATTTGCAGAATTTAAATTGCATGAAATTAAAGAGAGCAGGAAATTAAATTGCTGAATCTTAAAGAACAAGAAATTAAATGGCAGAAACTTAGAGTGCAAGAAATGTAAATTGCGGAATCTTAAAGTGCAAGAAATGTAAATGGCTCGAAATGTAAAGGGGATTGGGAGTTGGATTTGCGGAAATTAAACAAAGAAAGGTAAATTGCATCAAACAGAAAAGTAAAAGAGTGTTTGGGTTGAATCGGATCCTGAAGCAGTAAAGTAAATGAACATTAAAAGCAAGAAACAAAATGTAAATTGGGAAATCAGATCTCAGGATCCAGAGACTAGAAAACAAAGTCTAGATCTCAATGCCTTCCTAGATCCAACAAGAACAATCGCAAGGGAATTGTAAATTGCAAGGAAAGTAGATGAAGAGCAATTAACAGAAATTAAATTCAATCAAGCAGTAAATAAAGCAGAGAGATCCAAAGTTGATATTGAAACAGAATTTCTTCAATTCTCCAACCCAAGATCCAAGACAATTGTAATTGAAATTGAAAGCAATAAAACTGAGAGGAAGAGAAGTGAATTCTCCTTCCCCAAGACTAAGAAATTAAAGATCACTCAATATCCAAAGCTCTCCGAAAACTATTATGAAAATTCAAAAAGGAAAGCTCCCCGAAGAACTTGAATTCTATCCTATTTATACACTTTCTTCAAATGATCTTCAAGCCTTGAGTTGGGCCTTTGCTCTTGGTGGAATTGGGTTGAAAGAGGCCTTGGTTGATTGCTCTTGGAGTTTGGAGAAGAACCAAAGTGAACCAAATGAACCGGGTTGGAGTTTTGCAAAAGTTGGAGCAAAAGTTGGAGCAAAAGTTAGGGTCTAACTTTTGGTCCAACTTTTCATATCAGCCAACACAACTTGCTGATACTCACGTTGGTGCAAAAGTTAGGGGTCTAACTTTTGCACCAACGTTGGCCTTCCTTGGTGCACTTGTGGCGCCAACGTTAGCGCAAAAGTTAGGGGCTAACGTTGGCGCAAACTTTTGCTCCTCCCCTTGTAGTTTTCATGTGCTAACGGGGCTAACGTTGGCGCAAACTTTTGGTGCCCAGGGAGTATTTTTCTCATGCCAACGTTAGCCTCAAAGTTAGGGGCTAACGTTGGCGCAAACTTTTGGTGCCCAGGGGTGATTTTCATGTGCCAACGTTAGCCTCAAAGTTAGGGGCTAACGTTGGCGCAAACTTTTGGTACCCAGGGAGTGATTTTCAAGTTCCAACGTTAGCCCAAAAGTTAGGGGCTAACGTTGGGGCTAACTTTTCACCCAAAAGTTTGTGCAAAAGTTTGAGGCTAACTTTAGGTCCAGCTTTTTGCTTCCTGGTTCAATTTCACTTATTCCATTGTCTTCTCTTTACTCCTAGCTATTCCTTCTTGCTTCAACCTTTCTCCAAGCTTTCTTCACCTATCATTAATCAACCAAACACATCAAAGCTATGCTTAAAATCATGAGATATTCATTCTTTCATAATATGTGACAATTATAGTATAAAACCTCATGAAATAGCATGAATTCATACATGGTTGATTAAATCAAAGGAAACATGAAAATCTACCCAATTGGCTTGCTTGTGGCTCAAGAAAGTGCATAATTCTAATGAAAACAAAAGAAAAAGACTAGCTAAAATAGGCTAAGATGACTTGTCATCACAACACCAAACTTAAAGCTTGCTTGTCCTCAAGCAAGAAATAAATTTATGCTCCAAGGTTCTTTCAATTAAGATGGATTGAAGAATAACTTGTAAAGTCCAGTGAGTGAAGTGATCAGGTAAAGTGGGGTGAACTCTAAATCATGTGCTCTTGCAAGGGCTTCAGTGCTTACTAGTCCTCACATATTGGGAGTCTTAGGTCTCAGGATTTTCATCCAAATGGTATCATGGAGATCTCTTTATATGTAATCACCTTGAAGCAGCTTATAGTTTCTGTGCTTTGGCCTCGACTCTAAGTGTCATGTCTCAAAGCGGCTCTTTAGATAAGCTTTCAATCAATACTCCTAAACCAGTTGGTTTTAAGGTATTAGGTGTTAAAGCACCCCTAAGGATTTACTTGCTCAAGCCTCTTTCCTTGACACAGCTCAACCACAAGCATTTACTAGGCTAACAACTCTTTGAGTTTTGTTTCTTCTTTCTTTCTCTGCCTAGTAATTGATGCTCAGAGCCTTGGGCCATGTTCTTTTTGCTTTTGTATTTTCTTTATTTTCTTTTGTTTTGTTTGCTTCTTCTTGGATCAATAAATTTTTGAGAATCTCCACAATACTTCTTTGAACTTCATGTCCTGCCTATGAGCTCCCATGCAAGTTTTCACAAGCATGCAACCTCAATACATAATCATACAACTAGAACCACCACTTCTCCTAATCTTTTGCTTGCCTCAAAATTGTTTAATTCCTCAATCCTTCTTTTTAAAGAACTTTCATGTGATGCAATTCTTGAATCATTGAGTACAAACAAGTTTTGAAGAGAAAAATGTTGTGAATAATCAAGCATCTTGCTTATTGAATTACAGAAAAACTATGCTATGCAGACAGATAATCAGGGAAACTAAACCACTCTCAATCATAGCAGTGTTTGATGTAAGATAATCACTTAACAATACAACCTTTTGGAGTTCGCTTGCTTTCCTTCTTCTCATCATCATCATTGCTGGCCTTTAGGTTCATCTTTTGTTTCTTTGATTGATGATTCTTAATCCTTCCAAAAGCTTGTATAGACCTCTGCAATGATATTGAAAGTTGCTCGTTCCCCAAGCACTTGGAAACAATGGTTAGTCTGGCTGATTTATTTATGGGCTTTTGAACTTACTTTGGTGTGAGAACACCAAACTTAGTACCTTGCCAACGGGTTTCATGCATCAAATTAACCATGTGTAATAACTTTTTTCTTTTCTTCTTCTTTTTCAAAAGCAATAAAACTGAAAACTAGGAAACAGCAGAATAGTTAACTAGTTCATCCAATATGCTTGAAGCCAGCATTATGCAGAAGGTGAGAATGTGTTTTATAATGGGATTTTGGTGAAACACCAAACTTAGAATCCTGCATTCTCCTTTAAATTATTTTGGTGTGCAACACCAAACTTAGCTTCTTGCATTATAGATAGAACTAATTAACCTTTTTATTAAAATAGATATGAAAAGATAGTTACCTCCGGTTGGGTTGCCTCCCAACAAGCGCTCTTTTATTGTCACTAGCTTGACATCCTTCACTCTGTGCTCATGGAAGTTGAGGCTTCTGTTGCCTTAGGTTTCCTCCTCTCGCTATGGGCTTCCTTCCCTCTGTTTCTCTTTCCATAGCCATCTTACTTTCCTCCATGACTCCCTTCTCTTTCAACACAGCATCCTTTTCATGGCTCTTTGGGTTCAGAGTCCCCTCCTTCTCACTCAATTCAGCAAGGTTTTGAACAAGTTGTTCCATCTACCTTTCAAGTCTTCTGAGTGAAGCCTCCTGGTTCTTGCTTATCATCTCTTGATGTTTCTTTATTTCTTCCCGCTCTATTACCATCATTTCTTGAATTTTTATGGACCTCTCCATCAGCATTTCTAGAATATAGATTCTTTGAAAGGTTGGAAGTGGTTGTGGCTGTGTCAATTGTGGTGGTTGATGAAGGTCATTTTGAGCGAATGGTGAGGTAGGACGGGGTTGGAAGTGTGTGTGATTGTTGTTGTGGGGGTGTATTTTAAGTTGGTTTTTGAAGCTGGGACTGTTGCAGTTGAAGTCCCTTTGGTTTTTGGTTTTGGTTCTCAACCCCCCTCCCATTAGAATGAGTTCTCCAAGGTGGATTGTACACATCATTCTGAGGCCTGTGTTGGAGCATGCTAGAGTGATTGCTCGGAGATTGTAGTTGCTCATAACTCTGTTGCTCATGGTTAATGACCCCAAAACTGTGTTCAGCTTGATTACTCCCATATGAGCTTTGAGTCAGGTTGTATGTATGTATTACAGCATGTCTCAACTCAGTGATTTTCCTAGCCATCATGTCCAGTTGTTGTAGAGTTTGCTGATGTATCTGCTTGTTTTGGCTTATTACTGCACGAGCACCTTCAATTTCTTTCTCTTGTGTGAATGGATGCACTTCTGCCTCTGGCTTAACAATTCTTTGTGATGGGTTCAATTTGACTAGGAGCCCATTCATCAGTTCTTCCCATCCGATAATGCTTCCTTGTGGAAAAGCTTCAAACCATTGGGCAACATCATTCATGGCTATGGATAGTTGCTTCGAACTATGGGTTACATTATCATCCAAGGTGGGGATATTACTCTCATGATTGCTAGAATTTGTTGAGTTCCCCTCCATGATCTGCACAGTCACAAAAATTCAAGTGATGATTGAATATTTTCAAGCTCAGAATGTGATTCAGAAGGTTAGCTGGCACAAAGTATCAAACAGTTGATGGACTTGGGAGATTAGTGGCAGAAATTGCTTCTCTTGTGTAAGTAAGAGCATTGCGTAGAGCCAGAAATTTCCCGGAAAACTTCACTTTGTTGCTAAAGCGAAGTTTCAGTCATCTCAGGCAAAAATTCAAACAGTTAGTGGGTTAGTCGAAATTAGAGAAAAATAAAGAGAAAGTGCTTGATCTAGATCACCACCTCACTTAATCATTGTCAATCTAATCAATCCCCGGCAACGGCGCCAAAAACTTGATGAGATATTTTGGTGGAAAAATAAATTTCTCCCAAAACACACAAATCTAACCAGCAAGTGCACCGGGTCGCATCAAGTAATAAAAACTCACGGGAGTGAGGTCGATCCCACAGGGATTGAAGGATTGAGCAATTTTAGTTTGGTGGTTGATTTAGTCAAGTGAATCAAGATTTGGTTGGGTGATTTGTGATTTGCAGAATTTAAATTGCATGAAATTAAAGAGAGCAGGAAATTAAATTGCTGAATCTTAAAGAACAAGAAATTAAATGGCAGAAACTTAGAGTGCAAGAAATGTAAATTGCGGAATCTTAAAGTGCAAGAAATGTAAATGGCTCGAAATGTAAAGGGGATTGGGAGTTGGATTTGCGGAAATTAAACAAAGAAAGGTAAATTGCATCAAACAGAAAAGTAAAAGAGTGTTTGGGTTGAATCGGATCCTGAAGCAGTAAAGTAAATGAACATTAAAAGCAAGAAACAAAATGTAAATTGGGAAATCAGATCTCAGGATCCAGAGACTAGAAAACCAAGTCTAGATCTCAATGCCTTCCTAGATCCAACAAGAACAATCGCAAGGGAATTGTAAATTGCAAGGAAAGTAGATGAAGAGCAATTAACAGAAATTAAATTCAATCAAGCAGTAAATAAAGCAGAGAGATCCAAAGTTGAGATTGAAACAGAATTTCTTCAATTCTCCAACCCAAGATCCAAGACAATTGTAATTGAAATTGAAAGCAATAAAACTGAGAGGAAGAGAAGTGAATTCTCCTTCCCCAAGACTAAGAAATTAAAGATCACTCAATATCCAAAGCTCTCCGAAAACTATTATGAAAATTCAAAAAGGAAAGCTCCCCGAAGAACTTGAATTCTATCCTATTTATACACTTTCTTCAAATGATCTTCAAGCCTTGAGTTGGGCCTTTGCTCTTGGTGGAATTGGGTTGAAAGAGGCCTTGGTTGATTGCTCTTGGAGTTTGGAGAAGAACCAATGTGAACCAAATGAACCGGGTTGGAGTTTTGCAAAGTTGGACCAAAAGTTGGAGCAAAAGTTAGGGTCTAACTTTTGGTCCAACTTTTCATATCGGCCAACACAACTTGCTGATGCTCACGTTGGTGCAAAAGTTAGGGGTCTAACTTTTGCACCAACATTGGCCTTCCTTGGTGCACTTGTGGCACCAACGTTAGCCCAAAAGTTAGGGGCTAACGTTGGCGCAAACTTTTGCTCCTCCCCTTGTAGTTTTCATGTGCCAACGTTAGCCTCAAAGTTAGGGGCTAACGTTGGCGCAAACTTTTGGTGCCCAGGGAGTGTTTTTCTCATGCCAACGTTAGCCTCAAAGTTAGGGGCTAACGTTGGCGCAAACTTTTGGTGCCCAGGGGTGATTTTCATGTGCCAACGTTAGCCTCAAAGTTAGGGCTAACGTTGGCGCAAACTTTTGGTACCCAGGGAGTGATTTTCAAGTTCCAACGTTAGCCCAAAAGTTAGGGGCTAACGTTGGGGCTAACTTTTCACCCAAAAGTTTGTGCAAAAGTTTGAGGCTAACTTTAGGTCCAGCTTTTTGCTTCCTGGTTCAATTTCACTTATTCCATTGTCTTCTCTTTACTCCTAGCTATTCCTTCTTGCTTCAACCTTTCTCCAAGCTTTCTTCACCTATCATTAATCAACCAAACACATCAAAGCTATGCTTAAAATCATGAGATATTTATTCTTTCATAATATGTGACAATTATAGTATAAAACCTCATGAAATAGCATGAATTCATACATGGTTGATTAAATCAAAGGAAACATGAAAATCTACCCAATTGGCTTGCTTGTGGCTCAAGAAAGTGCATAATTCTAATGAAAACAAAAGAAAAAGACTAGCTAAAATAGGCTAAGATGACTTGTCATAAAAAATCTGCAGCCAGATTTGGGTGATGCACTTGATACGGTTGCAGGGTGAAGTCTGGGGCTCCTGCCTCCTAGAGAGTAATCCCCCTAGGTTCTGTCATGTCACCTGCACGTGAATCAACTGAATCAGTAGTAAATGATCTTGTCTCGCTCTCAGATGGTGGTTTAGATTCGCCCTCAAAGGAGACTGGTGAATCGATAATTATCACTTCACCACCCTCAGAGGCTAATCGACATAGAGTTCGTCTAATATATGAAAGAGTTCTTTCAATTTCAGGATCAAATGGGACTAAACTCGGATCAGGCAATGAACGCGTCATTCAATGAGAAAGACATGTAGCTTATGGTAACAGAAATAAAAATAAAATATGCAAATAAAAATAATATATACACTAATTAATAATTTCGCACACTATTGTAACTTCCTCGGCAACGGTGCCAAAAATTGATGCGTGGCAGAAGTTAACCAATTAAGAGATTTCAATTAAGAGAACTGCGTTGCACGTATAGCTCTCAACCAGCTATGATCTGCCTTACCAATTTAAAAAGGGTTGTCATAAATTTTAGAAATAAAAATACTGGGAGTATGAGTCCCAGGTCGTCTCCCAACGAGTTGCAGGAAAGAGTGCTATTTTATTAACTAGGGGTTTTCAGAAAATTTGAGTTTTGATAATGAGTAATTAAAATGATTAAAAATTAAAGCAATAAAAATAAACTAAGAATAATTATTGATACTCTAATTAAAAGGCCTTGACTGGGGGAATAATTAACTAGAATTTCTATCCTTGTTGGGATCTTCTCAAGTGTAGTGTAAAGAGGTTGCTGTTCTCACTTGGTTAACCCTTACTAAGTAAGAGAAAGTATGGTGATTAAACTAACTCTCACCCACAAATCCTAGTCCTCTCCCTTGAGGAGGTCTAGTGTTAGTAGGTATGAAATTAGCTAACAACGTCCAATTTAACCAAGCACTTGAGCATTTCAACTCAAGTGTCTCCTCTTAATCAACCCCCATGTCAAGTAGAATTTCTACTCCATTGACATGGAATTAATAATCATAAAAATATAAGAAGACATAATTAAATAAAATAAAATGGAGAATTAAAATTAATTAAAATAAAAATAACTCTATATATTAATAAATTCAAAATGCAACATAATTATCTGAACAGAGTCAATGAATAACTAATTAAAAATAAGGGAATAAGGAAACAAACTAAAGTAATGTTTTCAACGGAGGTAATAACTCTCAGCATCTAAAATCCAAGCAAAAGCATAAACTATCAATGTAATGCGAATCTAAAAATTCAAATCTGAAACTGAAGTAATCCTAATGTGATGAATCTGAATGTGTGTGGATGCGTAATGAGTTTCTGCATGTTCCCTCACTTTATTCTATTTTCTGGGCCGAAAATTAGGTTAAAACGCGGGCCGCAATTGTCTCTAGCGTATTTTGTAATTTCTGCAGATCGCGCAGGTCACGCGTACGCGTCGTCCACGCGTTCGCGTCATTCAGCGATTTTTCTTGTCACGCGTTCGCATCATTCGTGCAGACTCCAATCCACGCGTTTGCGTCAGGCACGCGTTTGTGTCAGGCACGCGTTTGCGTCAGGTTCGCGTTCGCGTCGCTTCGATTTCTCTATTTCGCGCGTTCGCGTGAGCCATGTGCTCGTGTCAGTGTTCGCTAGTCATCTACTTATTTTCTTGTGTTCCTTCCATTTTTACAAGCTTCCTCTCCATTCTGTAAGCTATTCCTGCCCTATGAGGTCTGAAACACTTAACACACGGATCACGGCATCGAATGGTATAAAGGAGAATAAAAATACATAATTAAAAGGTCTCTAGGAAGCAAGTTTTCAATCATGGACAATTTTTGCGAAGGAATTGTATATACATGAAAATTATATGAATAAGTGGGTGAAGACTTGATAAAACCACACAATTAAACATAATATAACTCATAAAATAATGGTTTATCACTCCTAGATCACAAAATCCTCTGCCAATTTTTGTTTCTCCTATGACACAGGGAATACGAAAGCTCCTTGGATCTTTTCTTTTCAGGTGTACGTCCTTCTGAATGAGAGCACTGCATTCCTTGTTCATCACCACTATTTGGCCACCTTTCAGGTTGCTCTTCCTGGCTAGTAGCTCCTTCATCCAGTTGATACAAGTAGGCATCTGTTTAAGGATTTTGAGGTAGGGAATGTTGACACTGAGAGATGCAAACATGTCTAGGAATCTTGAATATGACTTTTCTTTCTCCCCTCCCTTGAGTCTCTGGGGAAACGGTGCCTTTGGCACATAAGGCTTCAAAGTTTCCTTCCTTGTTGAGTCTTTTCCCTGTACAGATCCAGTTCCTTGTTCTTTTTTCTCCATATTGCTCCGGGGGCTTCCTTGGTTGTGCTCTGTTGGTTCGCTGGTGTCTTCTTCCAGTATTTCTTCATTTGCAAGAGTCACTGCCTTACACTCTTCCCATCTCACCTTCTTCATTTCCTCTCTTAGATTCTTCTCAGTGTCACTAGGGAAACTATCAGTGAGCTTCGGAATCCACTGTGAAAGATGTCCTACTTGAGCTTCAAGATTCTTAAGAACCTCCCCTCGGCTTTTCATATTACCTCTCTCTTCTTCTTGGAATTTCTTGATGTCCTCACACTCTTTGTAAAGGTTTGCAAGCATAGCTCCCATCCTGGTCATTCTATCATCATCATGTGGTGGTGGTTGGTTGAAATTGGGGTGTTGAGAGTGGTTTTTATGGCTTTGGTATGGTGGATGTGAATAAGTGTTTTGTGTGGTCTGGTATGGTTTTTGGTTAGAGTTTTGGTGAGTGGAGTTGTTGTACTGGGGTGGATTGTATGGTCTGTGGTCTTGGCCTTGGTTTTTTTGGTTCCCCCACCCAAAGTTTGGGTGATTTCTCCAACCAGGATTATAAGTTTTAGAGTATGGATCATTGGCTTGCCTAGATGAGTTTCCAAGGTACTTAGCTTCCTCCCAGTTAGGTCTTTCTTCTGTCTCTAATTCTTCTTGAGGTAATGATTGAGTATGGATAGCTGCAGCCTGGTTCTTCTCCATTTGCTTGGTCAATTCGGCAAATTTCTTGGTGATCATCTTGTTCTGAGCCAGGATTGTATCCATTTGATTCAATTCCAAGACTCCCCTATTGTTGCTTCTATCAGAGGCATAAAAATACTCATTGTCAGCCACTGTCTCTATAACACCAATGGCCTCGTCAATGTTCTTCTTCTTGTTTAGGGAACCTCTAGATGAGTGATCTACAGCTTTCCTTGATTCATAATTCAGCCCTTCATAAAAAGTGTGAATTTGCACCCACTCATTAAACATGTCAAGGGGGCATTTCTTTGTCAAATCCTTGAATCTCTCCCAGGCTTCATAAAGAGTTTTACCATCCTGCTGTCTGAATGTTTGCACCTTAATTCTCAGCCTGTTCACTCTTTGTGGCGGGTAGAACCTCGTCAAGAATCTGCTCATTACATCTTCCCAGGTTGTCAAGCTTTCCTTCGGGAATGACTCCAACCATTTTGATGCCTTGTCCCTCAAGGAAAATTGAAACAATAACAATCTATAGGTGTCAGGATGAACACCATTAGATTTAACCATGTCATATATCCTTTGGAATTTAGTGAGATGATCATTAGGATCTTCTTGGGCACTTCCTCCAAAAGAACAGTTGTTTTGGACAAGAGTTATGAGCTAAGGCTTCAATTCAAAGTTGTTAGCATGGATAGTTGGCCTCTCAATGCTGCTACCACAATTTCCTAGATTTCGATTGATGTACGATCCCAGGACTCTTCTCTCTTGTCCAGCTGGGTTAGCTCCACCTCTTCTGGCATGGTTATTCACCTCTTCTTCATGATGGTTTTTCATATCCTCCTCCATGGTTATATCAAAGTATTCCTCTTCTTCTTCAGCACCAACAACCCTCTTTCCTCCTCCATGGTTATTTCTCGTCTTCCCAACATCCTGCTGGCTGAGTCGACCGACCTCTTCAGGTCAGAACTACCCGACCTCTTCTCAAAGAGTTCAGCCAAATCACCAGGAAAGCCCAAAAAGGGCCCAAACAAGAGGAACACGACCCGATTCCAAAGGCAGTCCAAGCCAGGAAAGATAAAGGCGGTTCCCTTAGAAGATAAGATGACTTCACTCAAAGATAAGATAAGATAACTATCTCATCTCCAGGAAAGATCGCTCTACAACATTATAAATACACTAGAGTACCCAAGTATAACTCATACTCTGATTCTACTAAAAACTTGCATAATACCCTTGCTAACTTAAGCATCGGAGTCCCTTGCAGGTACCACCACCCTCCAGTGACGAAGGATCAGTAACATCACCCAGTCCAACAAATCGGACACGGTGGCTCCGGCCACTACCATCAAGTCAGACACAACCGCTCCAACCAGTACGGAAGATCTCGTCCGAGATCGACCTACAGTTTCAGGTAACCCTTGGAACATTGGCGCCATTGCCGGAGACCTGGAAGTCATCCCATCATCATGGCGGACAACCTTGACAACTACCACAATTCTGATTTGGAGAACAGAATGCCACATAAAAAGACGGACGTCACACCAAATGATACTTCTCAGCCTAACAAAGACAAGAATTCGCCAAGCACAGGAGTCATGGAGGTGCTTCAAGCTCAATAAGATCACCTCAAATAGCTCGAAAAAGAGGTCGAATATCAACTGGAAGCCGAAAGAGACCTACGAAGGGAAACTAGGCGACGCCGAGAAGTAGAGGACAAGCTCCTAAAGCTTGAAGCCGATCTCAAAACTAAGGATACCCGATCCAGTCATGAAGATAGCCCCAGCAAGGATCAAGACCCATTTACCAAAGAAATCATGAAGGCCAAAATCCCAAAAGACTTCAAAGCCCCTGACATGACTCCGTACGACGGCACATCGGATCCCAGCCATCATCTCGGCAATTTCAGGAGTAGAATGTATCTCAGACGCCTCTGACGCCATTCGATGCAAAGCTTTCCCAACAACCCTGACAAAGACAGCAATTAAATGGTTCGACACTCTGTTCCCCAGATCCATCACAAGTTCCGATGACTTGGCTGAGAAATTTCTTGCCAGATTTTCCATCCAGAAGGACAAAGCCAAACATGCCCTAAGCCTACTAGGGATCAAGCAAGGAGATCGGGAGAGTCTTCACAGCTACATGGAGAGGTTCAACAAAGCTTGCCTGGACATACAAAGCCTACCAACCGAAGCAGCCATTATGGGACTCATCAATGGCCTGCGAGAAGGATCTTTTAGTCACTCTATATTAAAGAAATATCCAACATCTCTGAATGAAGTACAGGAACGAGCTGAGAAGTACATCAACATGGAGGAAAACTCTCGGCTAGGACAAACCACAAAATCCGGATTCTCCTACTCCTCCCAGGATAAGGATAAAGAATCCAAGAAAAAAGAAGATCAATACAGCGAGAAGCCTAAAAATTACAACAATTATACCCCTTTCCGGGTGTCTTTTGTGGATGTTTACCGAGAAGTATGCCATACTGAAAACATCCCGCCACCTCGTCCACTCAAAAGTAAGAAAAGAGGAGGAAATTGGACAGAATACTGTGAATATTACCGAATCTACGGATATCCTACCAATGAATGCTTCGACTTGAAAAATGTTATTGAGAAATTGGTAAGAGAAGGACGACTAGATCGGTATTTAGTCAACAAATCGGATGAGCCTCGAAAAAGAAGAAGGGACGAAGAGAGTGACCACCTCACACCCCAAAGAGACATGTTCACATGATAAATAGAGGATTCGCAGGAGAATGGATCTCAAAATCATCTCACAAAAGGCACCTCAAGGAAATATATCATGTCGAAGGAGGAGAAGGATCACCCGACCTCCCTACTATTACTTTCACCCAAGAAGACGCGGCAGGCATCATCCCAGGACATGACGATCCTATGGTCATCACTATCATATTGGCCAATGCAAACCTCCACCGCACATTGGTGGACCAAGGAAACTCGGCAGATATCTTGTTTAAATTTGCCTTCGATAAACTCAGCCTGCAGGAGAAAGAACTAAGAGCATATCCGAACAGCTTGTTTGGATTAGGAGACACCCCAATCCAACCGCTTGGATACATCTCACTACACACAACCTTTGAAAAAGAAATTCGATCAAGGACACTCAACATAGACTACATTGTAGTCAACGTAAGCTCAGCCTACAACGCCCTGATAGGTCGGGAAACATTAAACCAGCTTACAACAGTAGTTTCAACTCCACATCTATGCATGAAATTCCCAACCCTAGAAAGGATTGCTACGATAAAAGGAATCAGAAAATAGCGCGACGCTGTTACAATGAAAGTCTGAACCTCAGAGGCAAAGGGGAAAAAATCCATACCATCGAACTCGGCAGAGTTCAAGGAAGGGAAGAACTTCGCCCACAACCCGAGGGCGAAATTGAAGAAGTCCAGATCGGAGATACCCTAGACAAAACAACAAATATTGGGGCAACCCTAAAGAAAGAGATAAAGGAGCCCTTGATACAATTCCTAAGGGACAATGTCGACCTCTTCACATGGACGGCCGCAGACGTGCCGGGCATAGACCCCAAACTAATGTGCCATAAACTGGCAGTATACCCAGGATCTCGGCCAGTACAGCAGAAGCATAGGAAGCTCGGACCGGAAAGATCCCAAGCTGTGGAAGAACAGGTACAAGCTCTACTGGAGGCATGATTCATAAGAGAAGTCAAGTCCCCCCTACGGCTAGGCAACGTTGTCTTGGTAAAAAAGTCAAATGGGAAATGGCGGATGTGCACCGATTACACCGACCTCAACAAAGCTTGCCCAAAAGATCCCTATCCACTCCCAAATATTGATACTCTAGTGGATGCTTCCTCCAGATACAAGTACCTCTCGTTCATGGATGCTTACTCAGGATACAATCAAATCCCAATATATCCACTAAATCAGGAAAAAACTGCATTCCTAACTCCAAGAGCGAACTATTGTTATGTCGTCATGCCATTCGGACTAAAAAACGCAGGGATTACTTACCAAAGATTAATAAACAAAGTCTGCGCAGACCATATCGGGAAACTCAAGGAGGTATATGTAGATGACATGTTGGTAAAAACACAGAGTGAAGAGTCGCTACTATCCGACCTCACCAAAGCGTTCAACACCATAAGAAAGCATGACATGCGACTAAATCCCGCAAAGTGTACCTTTGCAGTAGAAGCCGGCAAGTTCTTGGGTTTCATGCTAACACAACAAGGAATTGAGGCAAACCCGGATAAATGTCGGGCTATACCCAACATGAAAAGCCCAACCTGCGTCAAAGAAGTACAAAAACTCAATGGAAGATTGGCAGCCTTGTCCAGATTTCTAGCCGGATCGGCCATAAGATCTCTCCCCTTTTATGCCACCCTAAGAAAGGAAAAGGGGTTTGAATGAACCACAGAATGCGAGCAAGCTTTCCAGGATTTCAAAAGGTTCCTTGGACAACCACACATTCTCACTCGACCACGGGAAGGGGAAGCACTCATATTATACCTCACAGTGGGAAGTCGGGCAATAGCCTTAGCACTAGTCAGAGAAGACGAAAGTGGGCAACTACCCATCTACTTCATCAGCAAAGCCCTACAAGGGGCCGAATTGAACCATCAAAAGATAGAAAAGTTCACCTACGCCCTCATACTAACTTCCCGACGACTTTGCCCCTATTTTCAAGCTCACACCATCAAAGTTCGGACTAACTAGCCCATGAAAGGCATTCTCTAGAAGACAGACTTAGCAGGAAGAATTCTACAATGGGCAGTCGAGCTATCTGAGTTCGATCTTCAATACGAAGCTCGAATGGCCATCAAGTCCCAATATTTGGCCGACTTCATTGCTGAGTACACTGACACTCCGGGAACTCCCACAGAATGGAATATCTACATAGACAACTCTTCAAACAAAACCGAAAGTGGTGCAGGCGTGATAATAGAAAGTGATCAGGGAACCCAAATTGAACTTTCCCTCAAATTCGGGTTCCCTGCTTCAAACAATCAGGCCGAATATGAGGCATTACTAGCTGGTTTGAAGCTGGCTAAGGAGGTTGGAGCTCAAAAGCTTATCATCTTCAGCGACTCACAAGTAGTCACTTCACAAATAGCAGGGAGCTACCAAGCCAAGGATCCCACCATGAAAAAGTACTTGGACAAAAGTAGGGAACAGCTCGGACATCTTGGGGAATATGAGGTCCACCACATACCTTGGGAACAGAATGCTTGAGTTGATGCACTCTCAAAACTAGCCAGCACCAAACCAGAGGGCAATAATAGAAGCCTCATCCAGGAAATACTACAGAACCCGTCAATCTCAGAAGAAGAAAAGATCCTAACCATAACAGGTCTGGATCAAGGATGGATGACTCCTATAATTAACTACCTCAAAACAGAAACACTCCCTACAGATAAGAAGGAGGCGAAGAGGTTAAAACGGGAGGCACAATACTATACCATCATAAACAATACTCTATACAAGAGAGGGATTTCAACACCCCTGTTAAAATGTGTGCCGACTTCCAACACAAAGGAAGTTTAAGAAGAAGTACATAGTGGCATCTGTGGCAACTATCTCAAAGCACAAGCTCTCGCCAAAAAAGTACTCCGAGCTGGATTCTATTGGCCGACTTTACAAAAAGAAGCAATAAAGTTCGTAAAGACATGTCCACCATGTCAGAAACATGCTAATTTTCACATCGCCCCACCAAAGGAGCTCATCAGCGTAACTTCACCCTAGCCATTTGCAAAATGGGGACTCGACCTCCTTGGGCCCTTCCCTCAAGGATCAAGACAGGTCAAGTTCCTCATCATAGGGGTAGACTACTTTACGAAGTGGATTGAAGCAGAACCCCTAGCTAACACCACTGCTCAAAGAAGTCAAAAATTCCTATACAGAAACATTATCACAAGGTTTGGGGTTCCTTACTCCATTAATACAGACAATGGCACTCAATTCACAGACGCAGGCTTTTAAAAATTGGTGGCCGACATGAAAATAAAATACCGATTCACTTCTGTAGAACATCCCCAGGATAATGGACAGGTAGAAGCCGCCAATAAAGTCATATTAGCCGGGCTAAAACGGAGATTGCAGGATGCAAAGGGAGTCTGGGCTGAAGAACTCTCACAAGTCCTATGGGCATATCGGATAACTCCACACTCCACGACGAGGGAATCACCCTTCCGACTAGCTTACATAATGGAGGCAATGATCCCAGTGGAAGTTGAAGAAGGGTCCCCCAGAACAATCTTCTACAATGAAGAGGCTAATACCTAACTTCAAAAGGAAGAGCTCGACTTACTTCCTGAAATACGAGAAAGAGCTCGGATCAGGGAGGAGGCATTAAAACGTCGAATGGCCTCAAGTTACAATCAAAAGGTAGTACAGCGAATTTTCGCCAATAATGACCTCATCCTAATCCGAAATGACATCAGAACAAGTCGGCCCGGAAAGGGAAAACTGGCGGCTAACTGGAAAGGACCTTACTGAGTCACAGAGGTATTGGGAAAAGGCTACTACAGGGTGTCCGAACTCGAGGGGCGAGAGCTACCAAGGTAATGGCACGCCTGCAACCTAAGAAGGTATTATAGTTAGGAGGTAATAAAGATCTTAGGTCAAGGTGCACTCTTTTTCCTGAAAAGGTTTTTTGACGAGGCATCAAACCAAGATCTATAAACTGCCTGACTTAGAAGGGTAAAACATCCACATGTATATAGTTTTCCGATTTGTCTACTTTCTATTTGGAATGAAATTTTTCAGATTTTTGCTACAAAGCCTCTCTACAGGTCAGCAAAGGTGAAAAACAAATTCATCGCCCGACCACGATGAAAACCGAATTCGATATCGACAAAGGTCGACAAAGTGAAAACCAAATTCACTGCTGGATCAAGACAAAGCTACAGGTCAGTGATGAGCGGATAATTTATACGCTTTTTGACATTGTTTTTAGTATGTTTTTAGTAGGATCTAGTTACTTTTAGGGATGTTTTCATTAGTTTTTATGTTAAATTCACATTTCTGGACTTTACTATGAGTTTGTGTGTTTTTCTGTGATTTCAGGTATTTTCTGGCTGAAATTGAGGGACTTGAGCAGAAATCAGATTCAGAGGTTGAAGAAGGACTGCTGATGCTGTTGGATTCTGACCTCCCTGCACTCAAAGTGGATTTTCTGGAGCTACAGAACTCGAAATGGCGCGCTTCGAATTGCGTTGGAAAGTAGATATCCAGGGCTTTCCAGAAATATATAATAGTCCATACTTTGGCCAAGAATAGACGACGTAAACTGGCGTTCAACGCCAGCTTTCTGCCCAAATCTGGCGTCCAGCGCCAGAAAAGGAGCCAAAACCAGAGTCGAACGCCCAAACTGGCACAAAAGCTGGCGTTCAATTCCAAGAAGGACCTCTACACGTGCAACACTCAAGCTCAGCCCAAGCACACACCAAGTGGGCCCCGGAAGTGGATTTATGCATCAATTACTTACTCATGTAAACCCTAGTAGCTAGTTTATTATAAATAGGACATTTTACTAGTCTTTTTGACAATCCTGGATTGTATTATTGATCCTGTGATCACGTTTTGGGGGCTGGCCATTCGGCCATGCCTGGACCTTTCACTTATGTATTTTCAACGGTAGAGTTTCTACACTCCATAGATTAAGGTGTGGAGCTCTGCTGTTCCTCAAAGATTAATGCAAAGTACTACTGTTTTCTATTCAATTCATCTTATTTCGCTTCTAAGATATTCATTCGCACTTCAACCTGAATGTGATGAACGTGACAATCATCATCATTCCTTATGAACGCGTGCCTGACAACCACTTCCGTTCTACCTTCGACTGAATGGGTATCTCTTAGATCTCCTAACCAGAATCTTCGTGGTGTAAGCTAGAATGATGGTGGCATTCAAGAGAATCCGGAAAGTCTAAACCTTGTCTGTGGTATTCCGAGTAAGATTCAATGAATGAATGACTGTGACGAGCTCCAAATTCGCGATTGCAGGGCGTTAGTGACAGACGCAAAAGGATAGTAAATCCTATTCCAGCATGATCGAGAACCGACAGATGAATAGCCGTGCCGTGACAGGGTGCGTTGACCATTTTCACTGAGAGGATAAGATGAAGCCATTGACAAGGGTGATGCCTCCAGACGATTAGTCGTGCTGTGACAGGGCATTGGATCATTTTCCCGAGAGATGACCGAAAGTAGCCATTGACAGTGGTGATGTATCACATAAAGCCAGCCATGGAAAGGAGTAAGACTGATTGGATGAAGATAGCAGGAAAGCAGAGGTTCAGAGGAACGAAAGCATCTCTATTCGCTTATCTGAAATTCTCACCAATGAATTACATAAGTATTTCTATCCCTATTCTATTAATTATTATTCGAAAACACCATTATCAATTTATATCTGCCTAACTGAGATTTGCAAGGTGAACATAGCTTGCTTCATACCAACAATCTTTGTGGGATTCGACCCTTACTCACGTAAGGTATTACTTGGACGACCCAGTGCACTTGCTGGTTAGTTACACGGAGTTGTGAACCATGGTCTTGGCATCATGTTTTTGGCGCCATTTTCAGGGAAAGAAAGAGCAATGAATTTTACATAATTAAAGTGTAATCACGATTCCGCGTACCAAGTTTTTGGCGCCGTTGCCGAGGATTGTTTGAGTTTGGACAACTGACGGTTCATCTTGTTGCTCAGATTAGGTAATTTTCTTTTTGTTTTGTTTTCAAAAATCTTTCAAAATTTTCTCCTTTGTTTTCGAAAAAAAAAATGTGTTTTCAAAAATTTTATTCAAAATTTTTAAGAATGAATTCTAGTGTTTCATGAAGCATGTGAAGCCTGGCTGGCTGTAAAGCCATGTCTAAATTTATTTGGACTGAGGCAGCAATTTGTTATCAAGAGCAAGCTAGTTGTTGCTAATCCACCTGCTGCTGTTCCTGATTCACCTGCTGAAGCTTGGCTGGCCATTGGCCATGTCTAGTGTTTTGGACCAGAGCTTTCATTGAAAGCTTGGCTGGCTAGTGAGCCATGTCTAATTCCTGGATTGAAGCTTTAGACTAAGAATGCAAGATTCCTGGAATTCATGTTAAAAAAAAAAATTTCGGAATCCTTATTTTTTCTTTTTCATATAATTTTCGAAAAAATCCAAAAAAAAATTAGAAAATAAAAAAATCAAAAACATTTTTTGTGTTTCTTGTTTGAGTCATGAGTCATGTCATAAGTTTGGTGTCATTTGCATGTGCATCTTGCATTTTTCGAAACTTTCATGCATTCATAGTGTTCTTCATGATCTTCAAGTTGTTCTTGGTAAGTCTTCTTGTTTGATCTTGATGATTTTTTGTTTTGTGTTGTATGGTGTTTTTCATATGCATTCTTGAATTCTTAGTGCGTAAGCATTAAAGAATTCTAAGTTTGGTGTCTTGCATGTTTTCTTTGCATTAAAAATTTTTCAAAATTGTGTCTATGATGTTCATCTTGACATTCAAAGTGTTCTTGGTGTTCATCTTGACATTCATAGCATCCTTGCATGCATTCATTGTTTTGATCTAAAAATTTCATGCATTGCATCATTTTCATGTTCTTCTCTCTCCTCATTAAAAATTCAAAAATCAAAAAAAAAAAAATATCTTTCTCTTTTTCTCATCATCAAATTCGAAAATTTGAATTGACTTTTTCAAAATTTTTAAAATCTAGTTGTTTCTTATGAGTCAAATCAAATTTTCAATTTGAAAATCTTATCTTTTTTAAAATCTTTTTCAAAAATCATACCTTTTTCATTATTTTCGAAAAATTCAAAAATCTTTTTTAAAATATTTTTCAAAACTCTTTTTCTTATCTTTATCAAAATTTTCAAAAATAATATTAACAATTAATGTTTTGATTCAAAAATTTCAAGTTTTTTACTTGCTTGTTAAGAAAGATTCAAACTTTAAGTTCTAGAATCATATCTTGTGATTTCTTGTGAATCAAGTCATTAATTGTGATTTTAAAAATCAAATCTTTTTCAAAACTAATTCCTATCATATGTTTTCAAAATATCTTATTATCTTATCTTTTTCAAAAATCTAATTTCAAAATATCTTTTCCAACTTCCTAACTTCTCATCTTTTCAAAATTTGTTTCAATTAACTAACTAACTTTTTGTTTGTTTCTTAACTTTTTCAAAACTACCTAACTAACTCTCTCTCTCTAATTTTCGAAAATATCTTCCCTCTTTTTCAAAAATTTCTTTTTAATTAACTAATTATTCTTATTTTTATTTTTGATTTTAAAAATTTTCGAAAAATACTAACATTTTCAAAAACCATTTTCGAAAATCACTAACTCTTTTTCAAAAATATTTTTCGAAAATTCTCCCTCTCCCATCTTATTCTATTTATTCATTCATTTACTAACATCTCATCTCACATCTCAACCCTCCTCACAGTTGTGTTTCTTCCATTACATTACATTCTTTGTCTCCCCCTCTTCTTCTACTCACACAGGGATCCCTATACTGTGGTATAAAGGATCTCTATTATTATTATTATTTTTCTGTGCCCTCTTCTTTGTCATATGAGCAGGAGCAAGGATAAGAACATTCTTGTGGAAGCAGATCCAGAACCTGAAAGGACTCTAAAAAGGAAACTAAGAGAAGCTAAAATACAACAATCCAGAGATAACCTTTCAGAAATTTTCGAACAGGAAGAGGAGATGGCAGCCGAAAATAATAATAATGTAAGGAAGATGCTTGGTGACTTTACTGCACCTAATTCCAATTTACATGGAAGAAGCATCTCCATTCCTGCCATTGGAGCAAACAACTTTGAGCTGAAACCTCAATTAGTTTCTCTGATGCAGCAGAACTGCAAGTTTTATGGACTTCCATCTGAAGATCCTTTTCAGTTCTTAACTGAGTTCTTGCAGATATGTGATACTGTTAAGACTAATGGAGTAGATCCTGAAGTCTACAGGCTCATGCTTTTCCCTTTTGCTGTAAGAGACAGAGCTAGATTATGGTTGGATTCTCAACCCAAAGACAGCCTGAACTCTTGGGATAAGCTGGTCACGGCTTTCTTAGCCAAGTACTTTCCTCCTCGAAAGCTGAGCAAGCTTAGAGTGGATGTTCAAACCTTCAGACAAAAAGAAGGTGAATCCCTCTATGAAGCTTGGGAGAGATACAAAGGACTGACCAAAAAGTGTCCTTCTGACATGCTTTCAGAATGGACCATCCTGGATATATTCTATGATGGTCTGTCTGAGTTATCCAAGATGTCATTGGACACTTCTGCAGGTGGATCCATTCACCTAAAGAAAACGCCTGCAGAAGCTCAAGAACTCATTGACATGGTTGCAAATAATCAGTTCATGTACACTTCTGAAAGGAATCCTGTGAACAATGGGACGCCTATGAAGAAGGGAGTTCTTGAAGTTGATACTCTGAATGCCATATTGGCTCAGAATAAAATATTGACTCAGCAAGTCAATATGATCTCTCAGAGTCTGCATGGAATGCAAGCTGCATCCAACAGTACTCAAGAGGCATCTTCTGAAGAAGAAGCTTATGATCCTGAAAACCCTGCAATAGCAGAGGTAAATTACTTAGGTGAACCTTATGGAAACACCTATAACTCATCATGGAGAAATCATCCAAATTTCTCATGGAAGGATCAAAAGCCTCAACAAGGCTTTAATAATGGTGGAAGAAACAGGTTTAACAATAATAAACCTTTTCCATCATCCACTCAGCAACAGATAGAGAACTCTGAACAAAATACTTCTAATTTGGCAAACTTAGTCTCTGATCTGTCTAAGGCCACTGTAAGTTTCATGAATGAAACAAGATCTTCCATTAGAAATCTAGAAGCACAAGTGGGCCAGCTGAGTAAAAGGATCACTGAAATCCCTCCTAGTACTCTCCCAAGCAATACAGAAGAGAATCCAAAAGGAGAGTGCAAGGCCATTGACATAAGCACCATGGCCGAACCTGTGAGGAGAGGAGAGGACGTGAATCCCAAGGAGGAAGACCTCCTGGGACGTCCAGTGATCAATAAGGCGCTTCCCTCTGAGGAACCAAAGGACTCTGAGGCTCATCTAGAGACCATAGAGATTCCATTGAACCTCCTTATGCCTTTCATGAGCTCTGATGAGTATTCCTCTTCTGAAGAGAATGCGGATGTTACTAAAGAGCAAACTGCCAAGTTTCTTGGTGCAATCATGAAGCTGAATGCCAAATTATTTGGCATTGATGCTTGGAAAGTTGAACCTCCCTTGTTCATCAATGAACTAAGTGATCTGGATCAACTGACATTGCCTCAGAAGAGACAGGATCCTGGAAAGTTCATAATACCTTGTACTATAGACACCATAATCTTTAAGGCTCTGTGTGACCTTGGTTCAGGGATAAACCTCATGCCCCTCTCTGTAATAGAGAAACTGGGAATCTATGGGGTGCAAGCTGCTAAAATCTCATTAGAGATGGCAGACAATTCAAGAAAACAGGCATATGGACAAGTAGAGGTCGTATTAGTAAAGGTTGAAGGTCTTTACATCCCTGCTGATTTCATAGTCCTGGATACTGGAAAGGAAGAGGATAAATCCATCATCCTAGGAAGACCTTTCCTGGCCACAGCAAGAGCTGTGATTGATGTTGACAGAGGTGAGCTAGTCCTTCAATGGAATGAGGACTCCCCTTGTGTTTAAAACTCAAGGATCTCCCTCTGCAACCATGGAGAGGAAGCATGAAAAGCTTCTCTCAAAGCAGAGTCAACCCAAGCCCCCACAGTCAAACTCTAAGTTTGGTGTTAGGAGGCCACAACCAAACTCTAAGTTTGGTGTTGAACTCCCATATCCAAACTCTAAGTTTGGTGTTGGAGAGTTTCAACAATGCTCTGAACATCTGTAAGGCTCCATGAGAGCCCACTGTCAAGCTATTGACATTAAAGAAGCGCTTGTTGGGAGGCAACCCAATGTTTATTTATCTAATTTTTATTTTTATTATTTTTCATGTCTTTATAGGTTCATGATCATGTGGAGTCACAAAATAAATAGAAAAATTGAAAATAGAATCAAAAACAGTAGAAGAAAAATCACACCCTGGAGGAGCATCTGTCTGGCGTTCAGCGCCAGAACAGAGCATGGTTCTGGCGCTGAACGCCCAAAATGGGCAGCTTCTGGGCGCTGAACGCCAGAACAGGCATGGTTCTGGCATTCAACACCAGAAATGGCACACAAATGGGCATTGAACGCCCAAAATGGCCACCAACCTGGCGCTGAACGCCCAGAGTTGTATGCAAAGGCATTTTTACATGCCTAATGGGTGCAGGGATGTAAATCCTTGAACACCTCAGGATCTGTGGACCCCACAGGATCCACTCAGGATCTGTGGACCCCACAGGATCCCAACCTACCTTCACTTACTTCTTCTCACCACTCTCTTTCACACAACCCCATAAACACTCTTCCCCAAAAACCCTTCACCAATCACCTCAATCTCTCTTCCCCATCACCTCTTCACCACTCACATCCATCCACTCTTCCCCATAAACCTACCTCATAAACCCCACCTACCTTCAAAATTCAAAACCAATTTCCCACCCAAACCCACCCATATGGCCGAAACCTTCCCCCCCTCCCTTCCCTATATAAAGCCCTCCATTCTTCTTCAAATTCACACAACACAACCCCTCTACACCCTTCTTGGCCGAACCACATCACTTTCTCCCTCTCCTCCATTTCTTCTTCTTCTTCATCTATTCTTTCTCCTCTTGCTCGAGGGCGAGCAAAATTCTATGTTTGGTGTGGTAAAAGCATAAGCTTTTTGTTTTTCCATTACCATTGATGGCACCTAAGACCGGAAAATCCTCTAGAAAGGGGAAAGGGAAGACAAAAGCTTCCACCTCCGAGTCATGGGAGATGGAAAGGTTCATCTCCAAAGCCCATCAAGACCACTTCTATGATGTTGTGGCCAAGAAGAAGGTGATCCCTGAGGTCCCTTTCAAACTCAAAAGAAATGAGTATCCAGGGATCCGACATGAAATTCAAAGAAGAGGTTGGAAAGTTCTAACAAATCGCATCCAACAAGTCGGCATCCTAATGGTTCAAGAGTTCTATGCTAATGCATGGATCACCAAGAACCATGATCAAAGTAAGAACCCGGATCCAAAGAACTATGTTACAATGGTTCGGGGGAAATACTTAGATTTTAGTCCGGAGAATGTGAGGTTGGCGTTTAACTTGCCCATGATGCAAGGAGATGAACGCCCCTACACTAGAAGGGTCAACTTTAATCAAAGGTTGGACCAAGTCCTTATGGACATATGTGTAGAAGGAGCTCAATGGAAGATTGACTCCAAAGGCAAGCCGGTTCAACTAAGATGATTGGACCTCAAGCCTATAGCTAGAGGATGGTTGGAGCTCATTCAATGCTCAATCATTCCCACTAGCAACCGGTCTGAAGTTACTATAGACCGGGCCATCATGATCCATAGCATCATGATTGGAGAAGAGGTGGAAGTTCATGAGATTATACCTCAAGAACTCTACAAGGTGGCTGACAAGTCCTCCACTATGGCAAGGTTAGCCTTTCCTCACCTCATCTGCCACCTATGCAATTCGGCTGGGATTGACATAGAGGGAGATATCCTCATTAAAGAGGACAAGCCCATCACTAAGAAAAAGATGGAGCAAGCAAGAGAGCCCATTCATGGAGCTCAAGAGGCGTATGAAGCTCATCACCATGAGATCCCGGAGATGCCTCAAATGCACTTTCCTCCACAAAACTATTGGGAGCAAATCAACACCTCCCTAGGAGAATTGAGTTCCAATATGGGACAACTAAGGGTGGAACATCAAGAGCACTCCATCATGCTTCATGAAATTAGAGAAGATCAAAAAGCAATGAGGGAGGAGCAACAAAGACAAGGAAGAGACATAGAAGAGCTCAAGGACATCATTGGTTCCTCAAGAAGGAAACGCCACCATCACTAAGGTGGATTCATTCCTTGTTCTTGTTTCTTCTGTTTTTCGTTTCTATGTTATGTGCTTATCTGTGTTTGTGTCTTCATTACATGATCATTAGTAGTTAGTAACTATGTCTTAAAAGTTATGAATGTCCTATGAACCCATCACCTCTCTTAAATGAAAAATGTTTTAATTCAAAAGAACAAGAAGTACATGAGTTTCGAATTTATCCTTGAACTTAGTTTAATTATATTGATGTGGTGACAATGCTTCTTGTTTTCTGAATGTATGCTTGAACAGTGCATATGTCTTTTGAAGTTGTTGTTTAAAAATGTTAAATATGTTGGCTCTTGAAAGAATGATGACTAGGAGACATGTTATTTGATAATCTGAAAAATCATAAAAATGATTCTTGAAGTAAGAAAAAGCAGCAAAGAACAAAGCTTGCAGAAAAAAAAAATAGGCGAAAAAAATTAGAAAGAAAAAGAAAAAGCAAGCAGAAAAAGCCAAAAGCTCTTAAAACCAAGAGGCAAGAGCAAAAAGCCAATAACCCTTAAAACCAAAAGGCAAGGGCAATAATAAAAAGGATCCTAAAGCTTTGAGCATCAGTGGATAGGAGGGCCTAAAAGGAATAAAATCCTGGTCTAAGCGGCTAAACCAAGCTGTCCCTAACCATGTGCTTATGGCGTGAAGGTGTCAAGTGAAAACTTGAGACTGAGCGGTTAAAGTCAAGGTCCAAAGCAAAAAAAGAGTGTGCTTAAGAACCCTGGACACCTCTAATTGGAGACTTTAGCAAAGCTGAGTCACAATCTGAAAAGGTTCACCCAATTATGTGTCTGTGGCATTTATGTATCCAGTGGTAATACTGGAAAACAAAGTGCTTAGGGCCACGGCCAAGACTCATAAAGAAGCTGTGTTCAAGAATCATCATACTGAACTAGGAGAATCAATAACACTATCTGAACCCTGAGTTCCTATAGATGCCAATCATTCTGAATCTCAATGGATAGAGTGAGATGCCAAAACTATTCAAGAGGCAAAAAGCTATAAGTCCCGCTCATATGATTGAAGCTATGTTTCATTGATAGTTTGGAATTTATAGTATATTCACTTCTTTTTATCCTAATTGATTTTCAGTTGCTTGGGGACAAGCAACAATTTAAGTTTGGTGTTGTGATGAGCGGATAATTTATACGCTTTTTGACATTGTTTTTAGTATGTTTTTAGTAGGATCTAGTTACTTTTAGGGATGTTTTCATTAGTTTTTATGTTAAATTCACATTTCTAGACCTTACTATGAGTTTGTGTGTTTTTCTGCGATTTCAGGTATTTTCTGGCTGAAATTGAGGGACTTGAGCAGAAATCAGATTCAGAGGTTGAAGAAGGACTGCTGATGCTGTTGGATTCTGACCTCCCTACACTCAAAGTGGATTTTCTGGAGCTACAGAACTCGAAATGGCGCGCTTCCAATTGCATTGGAAAGTGAACATCCAGGGCTTTCCAGCAATATATAATAGTCCATACTTTGGCCAAGAATAGATGACGTAAACTGGTGTTCAACGCCAGCTTTCTGCCCAAATCTGGCGTCCAGCGCCAGAAAAGGAGCCAAAACCAGAGTTGAACGCCCAAACTGGCACAAAAGCTGGCGTTCAACTCCAAGAAGGACCTCTACACGTGCAACACTTAAGCTCAGCCCAAGCACATACCAAGTGGGCCCCGGAAGTGGATTTATGCATCAATTACTTACTCATGTAAACCCTAGTAGCTAGTTTATTATAAATAGGACATTTTACTAGTCTTTTGACAATCCTGGATTGTATTATTGATCCTGTGATCACGTTTTGGGGCTGGCCATTCGGCCATGCCTGGACCTTTCACTTATGTATTTTCAACGGTAGAGTTTCTACACTCTATAGATTAAGGTGTGGAGCTCTGCTGTTCCTCAAAGATTAATGCAAAGTACTACTGTTTTCTATTCAATTCATCTTATTTCGCTTCTAAGATATTCATTCGCACTTCAACCTGAATGTGATGAACGTGACAATCATCATCATTCCCTATGAACGCATGCCTGACAACCACTTCCATTCTACCTTCGACTGAATGGGTATCTCTTAGATCTCCTAACCAGAATCTTCGTGGTGTAAGCTAGAATGATGGCGGCATTCAAGAGAATCCGGAAAGTCTAAACCTTGTCTATGGTATTCCGAGTAGGATTCAATGAATGAATGACTGTGACGAGCTCCAAACTCGTGATTGCAGAGCGTTAGTGACAGACGCAAAAGGATAGTAAATCCTATTCCAGCATGATCGAGAACCGACAGATGAATAGTCGTGCCGTGACAGGGTGCGTTGACCATTTTCACTGAGAGGATAAGATGAAGCCATTGACAAGGGTGATGCCTCCAGACGATTATCCGTGCCGTGACAGGGCATTGGATCATTTTCCCGAGAGATGACCGAAAGTAGCCATTGACAGTGGTGATGTATCACATAAAGCCAGCCATGGAAAGGAGTAAGACTGATTGGATGAAGATAGCAGGAAAGCAGAGGTTCAGAGGAACGAAAGCATCTCTATTCGCTTATCTGAAATTCTCACCAATGAATTACATAAGTATTTCTATCCCTATTCTATTAATTATTATTCGAAAACACCATTATCAATTTATATCTGCCTAACTGAGATTTGCAAGGTGACCATAGCTTGCTTCATACCAACAATCTCCGTGGGATTCGACCCTTACTCACGTAAGGTATTACTTGGACGACCCAGTGCACTTGCTGGTTAGTTACACGGAGTTGTGAACCATGGTCTTGGCATCATGTTTTTGGCGCCATTTTCAGGGAAAGAAAGAGAAATGAATTTTACATAATTAAAGTGTAATCACGATTCCGCGTACCAGTCAGCAAGGTGACGATCAAACTTACCGTCCGATCATGATAAAATCGACAAAGTTATAAAAAGTAATCCAATAAGCTGAGGCCTGGCCAGCCCTGACTAAAAAATGGATTACTAGAAATAACTTAAGAACGAACCGACCTAAGGAAGTCGGAACCAATCGACCAAAACGATGAAAAGTTATAAAAAGTAATCCTTAGAAAGAGGCCTGACGAGGTCTAAGAAAAAATGGATTGCTATAACTTGGGATGGACCGACATGAAGAAGTTGGACCAGACCGATCAAAACAACAAAAACTTAAAAAAAGTAATTCATAGAAAGAGGCCTGATCAGCCCTTATCAAAAGTGGATTACTAGAAATAACTTAGAAACGACCGACATGAAGAAGTCGGCCCAAAGCAGTTAAAGCTACAGAGTTATAAATAGTAAATCCATAAAATAGAGATCCGACGAGATCCAAATTAAAAATGGATTACTAAAAATAACTCACAAGATTCAACGAAAGAAGTCAACCGGCAGAAGGCATGGGCTAGAAGGGACACAGCCTGACCCAAAGAAAGCCACGACCTCTCCCAAAACCAATTCACAAGTGTTCTATGAAGAAACAGTCAAACAAGGCTAGCCTCAAAAGGTCACTTCAACCAAAACACTAAGGAAATCAAAAAAGAGCTCGGACAGCAAAAAGTTCCAGCACTCTTAAAGATTCCTGGAAATGCCAAAAGATTGCAAACAATCATATCATGAGGAAACAAAACTACTATAATCAGCACTCAAAAGGCCACCCAAAAAGTGACCTCAAGAGTTGGAAAATATTTGTTTTTCCAAATAAAGTTGCTAAGAAAAGCAACTAAAATATCCAAACAAAACACAAGTTATCAAAATAAGAGTTGAAGAGCCCACAGGATGGGCTATACAGAACAGATTAAAAAAAGCTACAAAGGATTTAAAGATTCTCCAGTGGCGGCGTCTTGAGGCGAAGGAGGACGAGTCTGAAGGGGGACAGCATCAACGGTCCCATCTGATCGGTTCAGGATCTAAACATCAGGATCCGACTCAGGGTGGCCGACCTCAGCTGCAGGAGTTGGAGAAGTCGGGGCAACAGAAACCTTGGTGGATGGCACAGGAGGTGGATCTATATCATCATCATCTTCATCCGGGGCAAGGACAATTTTTCTATTTTCCACAATATTGTCCAAACTGAAGAGAGACAGGTTGAGCTCAGGAGCAAGAACTCGGACCTGGTCCTTCAAGTTCTCATAAGCAGAAGTCACACTGCCCACGAGACGGCCCAGAAGCTCGGCATAATCAGCCCGGGCAGATTCCAAACTCTCCCTGAGCTCTATCATCTCACCATAAGTCCGGACATAGCTATCTTTATATTGCTGCGCCATATCCTCAACCAGCTTTACAGAAGCCACTGCAGCAGTAGCCTGAGTCTTCTCACCTTCCAACTCTTATTCCAGCTTTGCCACCTTCACCTTAAGTTCCTCCTTTAACCCCTTGATCCTATCATATTCCGACTTGGCCTCCTCCATGAAAGCTTTTGTTGCACGAACCGGAAGATCCTGGGCAGTTCAAAATAAGGCTGCTCCCATGTGTGCCATCTTAATACTGCTCTGGGTAATGAAATCCAGATGACAAAGAATGGATACATCATCAGTAGGAATAACACCATAAGGAGCAATTTGTTGATGAACGCAACAGCATCAAAGTCGGGGGCATCCAAATTAAAGGGTTCATCAGTCCTCTGTCTTTTTGGAGGAGGCCCGGCAGTGGGAGAAGAGGTAGCAGCAGAAGTTTGGGGAGGGTCAATCAAATGGACCTGGGAAGTAGGTATCACCCTCCTCGGCCCAGAAGTGCTCAAGATTGGCTTCTTAGGAGGAACCTAAGAAGATCCTTCCCCAGCGGCCTTAGCCGAGATGTTTTGGACAGCTGTAGGTTTCCTTGCCTTCTTAAAGGCTTTCATGGAATCATTAGTCTTCGTCATCTCTGAAAAAAACAAAAGGGGATTAGCAAAAGACAAGTTACATATCGGAAGAAAAGAAACAAACTAACAAAGACAAACAAGTAAAAATAAGTCAACCACTACCTAGCTCAGCTCGGAGAAGTGAGGGATCCCCTAAAAACTTCTTAGTATCGAGATGAGGAGGTTGCCCCCAATTCTCCTCTAACACATTCACAAAGGCCTGTTCAACCTCATCCAGCATCTCCCACGAATATCGAGAGACTACAACATTCTTTTGCCAACATAAGGGGAAGGCAGGTTCATTATTCGACTCCAAGAAAAACGGCCGAGCTCCTTCAACAGCTCGGACCTTAAAGTAATAATTCTTAAAGTCCCTAAAAGACTCGTCATACATGGAAAAAACTTTCTTTCCCTGGACAGATTGGAAGGAAATCCAAGAAGCTTTCTTTTTTGAAGAGACCCCAGGCTTAGTCAAAACAAAAAGGTAAAGAAAGAGAGTTTGAGAAGGCTTGACATCCAATTCTTGGCAAAGGAACTGAAAAATCTTAATAAAGCCCCATGAGTTTGGATGGAGCTGGGACGGAGCTACATTACATGACCACAGTGTAACGACCCAACTCCCAGTATGCCATGGTCATACAAGAAGCTAAGTGTTACTAACTTGTCCTTCTTAACTATTATCTATGGTTTAATATATGAGCCTGTGCCTTGTTAGAACGTTGCCAATTTTACGAGTAACCTTTTTTTTTATTCGCTGCGGATGATAATGTAAAATAAACAAGTATACATTGAGAGCAATAAAAGCAAGCATAGAGAAATATAGAAAATATAGCAAATAATATACATCATGTACACTATAACAAAACATATAGCGTTTACACAAGATCAAGTTAGTTTACATCCTCGTCAACCTATGTAGCTAATATATACACGACACTCCCAAGGCCTGGCCTATACAAAAAGCCGCTAAACTGGCGCCCAGGCTAGCCTAAACACTATATAGCTCCTAGCTCTCGGGTGTACTAACACAAGTGAGAGACTAACTAACAGATAATGTCAGTCTAGAGTGTCATCAAAAGAATGCCCCTTCTGCTATCAAACTATATCTACACGTGACCGTTTGGAGAATCACAGTGAGGCTCGTCCATCTCCTCATCCTGCTCTATCTCTATCTCAGGATCCTCCTCCTTCTCATTGTCCGCAGCTACAACTATACCCACAGATCCACCAAAAATACTGCTGCCACTATGTACAAAACCATTTGCGAGCACAGGTCCGTTCGTGTAAATAGGAGCTACCCCATCGTCTGGTAATGCCGGCTCATCAGGCTGTGGAAAGTCTGGGATCGGCTCAGGGGAAAAGTCCCACTCTGGTGGAATCACAGGTACGTAGTCACCAGCTAACTCGAGCTCATCAGGAGTGTTAGGATCAGGTGCCGCCTTGTTTAAGGGTTGAACTGGTATAGGGTGTCCGGGACCATCAGAAAAAGGATATCCTGGTGTGTTAGGGTATAGCCAGGATAAAGGAAAGTCGTAGGGAGCGTTAGGATCAAAAAGCGGGCTATACAGAGGATGTTGGAAGGGATGGTTTTGTAACGCGTAACGTCTCATACGAAGCTCCGCACTCAGAATGTAGTAACCATAGTACACTGGATCCTTATAAATGTGTAGGTCGTCGACTCCATAGAATATCATGCCCGTTTCCATCTGAAGGGGAGGAAGGGAGAGAAGGGGATAAGAACTGGGGAGTTCTTAGTAGGGCCGGGGTTATTAGTTACGTTCGTTTATTTGGGGTCGATTAGCAGACGAATAACATAATATAGCGAAGCAGTAAATAGAAGATAAAGATAGAATGAGAAGGTAGAGAAAATAGAAAGCAGAACACAGACAAAAGAATACAAGAAAATAAAACACAGAAATAGCATACAAGCAGACAAACATAAAGAAATAGATCACACACATAAAGGAATGCAACAGAAAATGATGCACAGACAAGAATGATGCATGTCTAGCCCTAGCACAGGCCATGAGCTCATGTGTCGGTTGGCTGCCCGCAATCCTGACATTTATCTGGTCACGAGTAATCCCGATTTCTCGGATACGATTTTCCGTTCCTAAATAAATGCGCATATAATAGTAGCCGCTTATCTGAGACAGCCTCTACTTGCTGCAGGAAAATATATATATACTCTGCTCTACTCTGGGGAAGCGGAAAATAGTTGTAGGTAACATAGTTTCCCTACAAAAGCTCTGGGTTGCATCAAGCAACTAATATATATATAAATATAGCTCTGGGTTGCTTCAAGAAACTAATATATATAAATATCTCTTTATTATATTACTTTTCTCTTTATATCTCTTTACTCTATTCTAGTTTCTCTTTTCTATGTATCTCTTTACTCTACTCTGGTTACTCTGTTCTCTGTATCTCTTTACTTTTCTCTGATTACTCTTTCCTCTATATCTATGTTACTCTTCTTCTCTTTTATCTCTTTACTTTACTCTGGCTGCTCTGTCCTCTGTGTTTCTCTACTCTGCTCTGATTTCTCTGCTTAACATATGTATTTAAAGCTTATGTAAATTTCGGTGTGAATAGTTAGCCTGTCCCAAGTATAGGTTCATTAAGTCTATACTGAAACGGTTTAACTTTTCATATAATACCTAACCCTATTCACAATTCAAGCACTAACTATGTTGCCCTAGTTCGTTCGCTAGTCTCTGTCTGTTTTTTTGTCATTAATACTTTACAGACTTTTTCTTCGATTTTTTATCTTTTCTTCAACTTCTTATCTTTCTTTTATCTTTGCCTCACTAATATGTTCTTACCACTCCCTAAGTGTTTTATGAAGGTAATTATGAGATTCTGCGCCTAAAGCTGTCTTTCTAAAGATTTTACAGAAAACTGCCTTTTCCGTATTATTTTATTATTTTTATTAAAATACTATTTTTAATTAAATATTATTATTTAATATTTTATTATTATTTATTATTTTATCATTAAATTTTCTAAAATTACCTTATCTTTACATTTAACCTTTAAAATTCACTTTTTACCACCCGTAACTTTTAATATTTCTACTTTAACCACCCTAACTTTTAGAAATTACCAAATAACCCTTCAAACACCAAAATAATTACAACCTTGCCCTTTTTAAGATCTAAAAGGTGTTCTTCAATGTTCTTCATCACACTCAAAGTGTTCTTTGTGATCTTCATAAATTCTTCAGATTCTTTCTCTGTTTTTACCCGTTTTTCAGTCTTTTCAGCAACCGATTTTTACCATAATTCAAAATAAAATTACAGCCAATAAAAACCCATCTTTTCCACATGATTTCAACACAAATTGAACCTCAATTTAAGCTCTAGGGTTCATTTTTCCAGCAGCCATAAAGAACATAAGTTCGAAGTTGAATATCATCTAATTTCATCAAATTTTCACCAAAATTTCAACAAGAATCACTCATATAAACAATCAATTTCAAGCACAGCCAAACCATATCATAATCATAAAACTCAAAAAAAATCAATCAAGATTAAATTCATCAAACCCTACCTGGTTTTGCTACTCCTAATTCGGTTAGACTTTCAGGTGGTCTTTAAGCACTTTTTCCTCCTAAATAACATCAAGAACAACTTTAAATCCAAAAACCCTCAACTAACCAAATCTCACTCAGCATGTTAGGAAGTGATTTCTAACCTTAGACTTGCTGGAAACTCACGTTTCTTGGCCCTCAAGTCAAGTTAAGCATGATTCCTAAGGAAGAACATCAAGAAAACACATGTTTAAGCATGTTTCCTTGAAAACCGAATTGAAGAGGGAGGGAGACAGCCATCTCACCTTATTTCCAGACTTGATATGTTATACGGTTATGTAGAGGAAGAAGAGAGAATCATTTTGGTGAAATCGAAGTTTTGATTTGAGTTTTAGTTCAGAAGAAATCAAGCTTTGAAAATTAAGTGTTCATGAAAGTTTCTCTCTTTTCTCTCTTGTTATTTTCGTCCAAAATGAAGAAATGAGATATCCTTGGAGTGTCTTGGGGGTGTAGGGTGAGTTGTCATTGGTTGGCTTGGAGGTGAATTAAAATAATATTAAAATATCTCAGGTGTATAACTACTAAAACTAGATGTATTGGAACACTTGTGAAAACATCTCTAAAAATTATTTTCTGAGCTACTAGCATAAATAACACTAGTAATATATTTATTATCAGAATAAAACATGTATAATGAGGCCTTAGCATTACTAAAGTCATCAGAGAGTGCTGGTGCTAAGCTGCACCAGTAAACTGTGAACCCAGTTAAACTGATTTTCTGTTTTTAACTAAAACTGACCAAGTAACTTTATAATATTATTCAAGAAGCTTCTAATACTCATATAATGATAATATTATCCTATTATCTCTCTTCTCTCATGAATCGATTCCGGTTCGTCAAATTGAGACTATTTACGAAAAACCGAATCAAAACTCCTAACCGATACGGTTCAAAACTAGGTTCTTCGTGACTGCGTTATCGAGCTTGCCTCATAAAAGGTTCTAACTTAAAGATGACATAATGACAATGAGGATTGAGATACTTGATGATATATCAGAGCTTCTCCCCTTACTGATCCTTCGGAGTTCTCCGTACTTTCAAAAAAGATCTTGCGTACTCGAAAACCGGGGTTGTTACACACAGCAAGTCGGTCTCGAAAGAGGTAAAAGGTAGGGTAATGTTCATTTGGCTAAAAAAGTAGTCATAAGCATAAAAGAAGGGGCATTCCCCCTAGATCAGAGAAGGGAAGCAAACCCTCTCGTCAGAATCCGGCGCTACCAACTCGTAGTTCTTCTCCTGATCCCTACTACTACAGATTTGGTGCTGTTTTTTAAGCTCCACGCAGTACTCAGAATTAACTACAGAAATGCACATCAGGACGAGAGAGTCCAGCCAGTCAGACATACCCTCAAGGACCTTGGAGGATGTCTCGACAATATTTTTGTGAGAAGACATGGTCAACTAGTCCTACAGCAAAGAAAAAGAAAGATGGATTACTAATCAAGCAGCTCGGGCATATCAAGAAAACAGCTCGGGCAAAATAGATATAACACGATCTAAGGCATACAGGGCAGAAGCAACAGCAAAAGGAAACCCAAGGACACAACCCAAGGTCCAGGGGCATCCTTTGGATGCAGTAATAGAACGAGGACTTAGAAAAAACCTACAAGACTACACTCCAACATCTCTCAGCAAGAAAAATAACCCTCTTTCAACAAACGACATTCCGAGAAGAAAGTCACGAATCAAAAAGTCATCAAAAATAGCCATCTTTTGACAAATCTATTAGCAAAGGAAACTATCAACATCAAATAGGTCAAGTGGAAATCATCAACGGCGTAATCTTTTTCAGAATCAAGCAGTTCATAAGCCTCAAAATCAAGGGCTACAATTAGAAACAGTAACAACATTTCAAAACCCTAAATGCATTTACTACCCAGAAACAACGAAGGGTCCTACAAATCGAAGAAGCCCTAAAATAGCGCACTTGGCAAAAACGATCAAACACAGCAAGCAAAGAAAGATTCAAACTTTCCAACCTTTCCTAAGCAAAGATCAAAACTTTCACAAATATCCAAGCATAAGAAAGAAT